>NC_139040.1:123982032-124199540 GCF_964662115.1 Mustela nivalis | reverse complement strand
AGAGAGAGAAAAGTGGAGAGCCGGTTTAGCCATTCATGTAGACCTTGGGGAGGAGTTGGGATATCTCGGGGACTAAAAGCAGTGTGCTTTGGCAGAGGGACTTCCAAGGAAGCATCAGGAACATGACTGACAGGTGGCAAGGTGGTGCTCAAAGGTGGAACAGATGAGGTGGGCACGGGCAGGTTGGTTTGGGAGGTCAGGAGGCTTGCTGCCTCGCCTACTGAGCCCAGCGCCTGGTGAAGAGCAACTAGAGAGCAGGGAGCAGGACGTGGCCTCATGCAAGGTCCACATCGGACCTCCCAAGAGAGCACTGTGACCATGGCCACAGGTTCCCAAATAGGGCCTCCCGGGGCCTCTAGGCTCCTCCTCGAACTCTGCCCAGGGTTTGCCTCAGTGCGATCTGAAGGCTATGGGTGATCAAGGCCTTCTCTTCCCCTGTGTTGACTCAGGAAAACAGAAGACTGTTTTAGCCAGACCCCAGTGCCTGGGTTTTCCCCCTCCCTGCCCATCAGCTCAGAATTCCTGCCTCCTCAGGCAGCTGGGCAAAGGATCACAGTACGTGGTCCCCAAATCAGCGTGCGGGAGCAGCCGCCTCCTTCCCCACGGGACTACACGAGCTTTTAGCCACCATTTCTGGTGTTTGTTGTCTCCACCAGTACATACCATTCATGAACACTTGTCTCTTTTCTTATGGACCGAGGTCACTCTGCCCGTGCGGTTTTGTTCCCTTTTATTTCATGGTACGTGGTATTTTAGCCACATTAGCCCTGTTTTCCTACGACGTGGTTACGAATGGTCATCGCGAGGACCGGGGCACTTTATCGGCCCACCCTCCAAGCGGCTCTGCCGATTTACAGTCCCATAAGGGTTTCTTTATTACTCAAAGGATCCTTGGTACTGAGGACTGACCATGACGCTGCAGCATCTGGAGGGAGAATAAGCAGCACGAACCAGCTCCGTTTGTGGGATTTAGAGATCCAGGAGGAAAACTGATCAGACTTAAAGCTGAGGGTACTTCCCAGGGTCTTTCCAGAAGGAAGTGACCCCTCAAGGACCATTTTGTCAGAGCTACCGACCTTTATCAAAGAGACAAGCGCAAAAGGCCCTGGACTTGAACATGAAAAAAAGACAAAAGCCTCATCCAAAATTTCCCTTATGTCCCCCACACCCATACTTCCCCGTTCCAGTCAGAGTTCATGACAGGCTAGCCAGTTAGGGGTTGAGGCTCCAGTAAGGGGACGGGGCATGTGTCTGTGACTAGCTCTTGTGAAAAGGGAAAGCGAATGCACAAGTTGACCTTTGAGGTCGTTCGGGGCACTCTGTGCCGTGGGCAATCGAGGTGAACCGGTGCTGGTCCTCTTCTGCTTCTGGCCACAACGGACTGCGTCAGTCTGTTTCTCCACTAGGGATAATGCTCCCCGTGGGCTTTCCAGGGGATGCCTGGGGCTGACTTGCTGTTCATCAAGGTTTGGAGGTGAGGACCTGACTGTGTGCAAATGATCGACAAGGGACGCCAGCTCGGGCATGGGCTCCCGCATGGCTATCTTGTGTGCCTTGGGGGCTCATAGGATGAGGGCAGCGTGCATAGCCTTCATCGTCACAGAGTTTCTGGGGTGACTGAGCAAGAGCCTCATGCTCTGATCACAAAAGCAACAGGAGTGGCTGGGCTGCTGATAACGGATTATGCTGGCCTGGAACGAACGCCCGTGCTTTCAGATGCTCGGTGGACATTTCAGTGGCAAGGCATTTTATCATCGCGGGCCATCGAGGAGAGGGGCCAACTTGGAGCCACGCGGTCCACATCCTTTTATCAGCACGGGGCTTTCAATGGGAGTTTTAAAACCAGCCGAGCTATAGCTTGCTTTTCAGGCTGTTCAAGCTGCTCGGCTTACAGTGGTGCAAATTGGCAGCATGGCAGGAAAAACGACTGAAATTCGACCCAATATGGGGACTGAAAGCTCTTGAGACTCAAATGTCAAGGCCACTGGGGTGTGGCTTCTCCACTAATTATGTTCTGTCAAACAAGGGTTGAAAATGTCAGCCCGGACTTAGAGCTTGGCTCTTCCAGCAGCCAATCGTGGTGAGGCTGGGCCCTGGTTGAAATGATGAGAAGGAGTTTGAAAAACCATTCAGTTGATTTCAACACTTCCTGGGGACGATGTTTAAACCACAATGTTCTCTTTTTGGGGCAAGTCAAAAGCCAATCACGATTGAGGTTTTTCATCATGTTCTTCCCATATTTGGCCGTAATCTTCCTTCATTTGCCTAAATTTATAATATATGCGCTTGAAAAGCTAGGCTCTGAGAAGTGTGTGTCTCTCTCCCTGTTATAAAAGAAGTCTTAGCTCTACACATTTGAGCCTGCCCGTGAACTTACAGGGTAGCTTCAAAGCAAAGAAAGGAGCCAGACTAGGGAACTTAGTTTTTACTGTCATTAAAAAAACAAACAAAAAACAACCCGACTTCAAGTGTGGCTTCTGGCTTTGTACCATTTACATGAAAATACATAGGAAAGAGAAACTAGTCTTGTCTTGTGCAAAAAGAACCAGCAGTGGCTTATGAGATTATGGGGTATTGCAGAAGGAATGCTGCGTGTCTTACTGATGTGCAGGAGGTCCGTTTCACAGACTCCAGGAAATAAATGCACCCCTCAGATCTTCTTCTTAGGCATTCTTTGTGCAGGATGATCAAGTCTGGTGGAAGGATATAACGGAACTCCAATAAACCTCATCCTAACTTTTCAAAGTGAATATTTAGCGACCACTTTATAAGTACTGTCTGTTTTGGTCCCACCGTGGTCTCACAAAGGACTCCCTATTCTTATCCACATTTTGCAGATGAAGAAACTGAACCAGAGAGTTTGCTTTACTTGTCCACGGTGCCTGAGCGTGTAAATAGTGAGGCTAGGAATCTACATCAACGGTCAGATGCCCAAGCCCTTGCTCTTAACCACACACCACTCTACAACACTGAGATGTTCTTCTGTGTTTACGGGCAAGAACAGAGGCCCTAAGTTATATGGAATGGCCCTGGGACCCCAACCTTCAAGGCCTCAATCTCCTCTGACTCTTGAGATCCTAGGGAAGGTTGCAAGGTTTCTCAGCTTCTCTGAGGCCCGAGGTTAGGAAAGTTCCCAGTGACCCCTAAGAGATCACATCCAGAACCATCTGGACAGAGAGAACCCATGCTCTGCCGGCTGAGCCCCTCACTTGGGGCCCCAGTTATTTCTAGTCTCAGGAAACCCAGCTGTGGAAGGCCCTCCCCCGTGGGGCTAAAGACACCCGGGCTGGAGGTGAGACCCAGCAGCGTGGGCCTCTGTGTTCTTAAAACTGGGGGGAACTGGAGAAAGGGGAGATAGGTGATAAGGCAGCCCAGCCTCCCCTGGGGCTACAGAGAGGCCCCATCACCTCCCTGCAGGGGTCTCACAGGGCAGGGGGCAATTTGCCCCACCCCGGGGAACGTGTGACGATGCTTGGAGACATTTTGGGTTGTCACTGCGGTGAGCAGCCCTGCCCGAGAGTCTTGGTTCCGTGCATTCTACCCACAGCTCTGAGGAAGCTCTGTGTGGGGCTCCTTCAAGGAGTCATTCAGCAACCAGGAAGCGAGCGGCCCGCAAGCACCACTAGGCAGAAGACGGAAGGAGGGAGGGCAGGACCGTGCATACAGGTTTCTACTGCATCTTTCATGTTGACAGAGAGAGGTCAGTGTTTGCCTCCCTTTACACGCCTTGCAACCAACATAGGGGCTGGGCGCGTGCAGCAGGAAGAATGATGGCCCCCAAAGATGTCAGGTCTTAAACCCTGGAGCCTGGGAATATTACTTAATGTGGAAAAAAAAGAATGGTCTTTGCAGGTGTGATTAAGTTAAGCTTTGGGAGATAAGGAGGTTATTCTGCGTTTTCTGGGTGGACCCTAATTGCAGTTACAAGCATTCTTACAAGAAGGAGGCATAGGGAGGCATGGCGCACGCACAGCAGAGAAGGCATCTGATCGGAGAGACAGAAACCTGAACAGCGGGGCCACAAGCCAAGGAATGTGGGCAGTCAGCAGAAGCAGGATAAAGCAAGGCACAGATTCTCCCCTAGAATTTCCAAACAAAGGGAGCACGGCCCCGCCAACATCTTGGTTTTGGCTCAGTGGTACTGGTTTCAAACTTCTGGCCTCCAGAACCATGAGAAGACATTTTCCTTGTTTTAAGCCACTAAGTTTGTGATCATTGGTTATAGCGGCCCTAGGAAACTAACACAGCCTGACACCCCTTGTGTCCCCAGATCGATCACTTGAGGCATACAGACAAAGTCAAAGCCCTTCTAGGGTAGGATTTGAGGGGAAAATGGACATTTCATTTGCACCTCCCTCTCTATGCTTACCTTTTCCATGCTCTCTTTGAAGCACTCTCCCCTGTGAAAACATGGCATTTACCTTCCCTCTGCTTCACTCTGGGAACAGTTTCCGGCGAATGCTGGATGAGGCATCTGGCGGTCCCAGCGCTCGGCTCCAACCCGTCTGAGGCTGCTGTCACTTTCTACCTCCATTTCTTGTCAACATCCATGCAGTATGTCCTCGACTAGATTCTGAGCTACTGGGAAGCAGGAACCCTGTTTGAATTATTGTGAAGTCTCCCAAGGACCGCAGCACATCAGCAAACACACATTAGGTGCTCAGTCGGTGGTTAATGTGTGCTTTCCGTGTGCTTACTATGAGAAATGTTACTTCGTTCTCTTCACTGCCTGCAGGTCAAGAAGCTCAAAGCCAAGTCTGATGCTGATAAACAGGAATCCTCCCTTGTTCTGCCCCATCTGCAACAAGGGGACATGGTCATCATTGGTATTTCTTGTTTTTAAACTGATGTGAAATTTACACGTGGTAAAATGCACGTATCTTACCTGTACAGCTTGATGAATTTCTCCCTCTCTTTACTTTCTTGGAACAACTGCCTGGATCAAGAGATGGAATCTCCAATTACCCCAAAAGGTTCCCCTGTTCCCTTTCCCAGCCAGCTAACCCCCATGTTCCTCATACCTCACTGAACCATTCTGTCTTATACTCCAGAAACTAGGTTTACTAACTTGTAAACTTCATATAAATGGAATCATCTGGCTTCTTTCTTGCCAAGTAGTATTTTTAAGATTTATCCATGTGGTTGTATATTGGTAGTTTTCTCTTTAAAAAAAAAAAAAAAAAAAAAAAGGCTGTGTATTTTTCCACCGTAAAGATACACTGCAATTTGTGTATCCATTCTTCTGTTGACTAGCATTTGGCCCATTTCCAGCTTGGACCTATGATGAATAAAGCTGCTATGCGTGTTGTATTTTACAGCCCTGTGCTTTCATTTCCCTTGGTTAAGATACCTAGGAATAAAATGCTGGGCCGCAGAGAAGGTGTCTGGTTAACTTGATCGAAATTAGTATCACTGTTCATGGTTTGGATACAAGAAAGTGGATTTTTAGACAAGAATGTATTTATTTTTTCCCAAGTCTGCCCATTAATTTCTTTTTTAAAAGATTTTATTTATTTATTTGTTTTTAGACAAGAATGTATTTATTTTTTCCCAAGTCTGCCCATTAATTTCTTTTTTAAAAGATTTTATTTATTTATTTGAGAGAAAGAATGCGAGATCATGAGCAGAGGGGGAATGGGAGAGGGAGAAACAGACTCCCCAGTAAGCAGGGAGCCCAATGCAGGACTCGATCTCAGGACCCTGGGATCATGACCTGAGCCGAAGGCAGACACTTAACCGACTGAGCCACCCAGGCGCCCCCATGAGGGTCATTTCTTAAAGAAATAGAGTGTGCTGCCCTATGCATGGACATAGTGCCCACACGAACAGGTTCCCTATGAAAGAAAATATTTTAGAAGGAAAATTTGCTCTGTAGTGAAGCCCTGATTGAAATGACAACTGCAGGCAGCGTGAGGAACGTGGACTGTGCAGGGCAAGGCCCATCAGATCCTTCTGTGGCGTCCGTTGTGAGGGTTTGAGAAAGGCTTATTCCCCTGCCAAATCCACAGGTCTCCGGAGGCCGGGCACCGAGACCTGCCCTGCGGCCAGCTGCCAGCTCCCTTCGGAAGGGCATTCCTGAGTACCAGCTCCCCACTGGAGTGCCACTGAACTCTAGAAATCCTAAAGAGCTTTGCAAAAGTGACTGGAGAAGGGGAAACTATTTTAAGACGCTGTAGTGTTGTCGTGAGACTGTCGAGCTAAGACTGGGACTGGGTTTGTTTTTCCACAACGTGCATTTCCCAACGGCCATGCCTCATTACAAGGCAAATCCCTTTTCACCCAAGTGGGTGTTTTGTACAGTGTTTCTAGCGGAACGCGCCGTCTGGTTGCTTTCAGGCTGACCCATATCCCACTCTATCTGCTGTTGAAAACTTGGATCTTTACCCATGACATGCGTCTTGCGCTTCGCTGAGGGAAAACTTCTTATAGAATCTGCGATGCTGCTTCTGTGATCCAGTCTACCCCGTCTGTCTCATCATGCACCTGGTGTCCCTAAAATCCTCATTCTCCTCTTTGGCCCTTTCTTCCCATCCATGGAGAAAAATCTGGACCTGTCTGAGTGGCACCAAATGGATTGAGTCAGTGAATAAGGAATGTCAGTCACAACAAATAAATAAAATCTCTAAAAAAGAAAAAAAAAAGAAAGAAAAGAAAAGAAGAAGTGTCAGTCACCCAGGTTGTTTATCTAGCACTGGGAAATTAAAACAAAGGGGTGATTTGATATCTTTTTTTGTTTTTTTTTTTTATTTTTCATTTTTGTTGTTATTATTAAACATTTATTTTTCCCTTGCTCTCCTGCTGTGTAGAAAGTTGTTTTCTGGACAAAAAAAAAAAAAAATCACCTGTTACTTGATCTTCTTCTCCATTTTTGAGAGAGACTGTTGACTGAACTTGCCTTGGAACTGTTTTCAGAAGAGAGGTTAGATCTCGCAGGGGGGTTGTTAAACAGTGCAGGAGCAACTAGCCCTACATTATTTTTTTAAAAATATTTTATTTATTTGAGAGAATGAGTGATAGAGCATGAGTTTGGGCCGGGAGGAGCAGAGGGAGAGATAGAGGGAGAAGCAGACCCCCGCAGAGCAGGGAGCCCCATGAGGGACTTGATCCCAGGATGCTGGGATCATGGCCTGAGCTTGAAGGCAGACGCTTACCCAACTGAGCCACTCAGGCACTCTGGCCCTACATTCTTTATATTGCTTTCTGGAGGCTCAAATGCTGTATGAATTGTTTTAATGTACAACATTTTGGATCCGCCATGATTTGGAGCTCATTTCTCTCTTATTCTAAAGGGCATGCGGGGTTGCTTCGGAAGAAGTGGCCACGGACTCTGGCAGAGGCATCTTTTATTATAGAAGTCGATGTTTCTACCACTCCAATCCCACACAGCAGACCTCAGAAGCCTCCACAGTGGTGCGCCATATTGTTTCTGGAAACACTTTCTTCTTCAGTTCTTCCAGCACAAGTGAGTCTTAACTTGGAAGATGGTGACTATATTAGCGCAAATGCCCTTGTGGGCCCACAGACTCTATTGTGACCTTTCTTTATTGTTGATCATGTAGCTTTTGTGAGGCATCATTTACCAATGGTATAATCTGTCCTTTTTATGTATACAGTTCCAGGAGTTTTGAGAAACAGATATAGTCATGTAACTACCACCACCATCAAGATACAGAATATTCGTATCGCCTCAAAGAGTTGCCCATTGCCTCCCACCAATCCCCAGTTCCTGACAACTACTGATCTGTGTCCCTATAGTTTGGCCTTTTACAGAATGCCACATAAGCGGCATCTTAACAATATATCATCATTTGTCTCTCCCTATCTTTATGCCCCATAATGCCTTTGAGGTTCATTCGTGTTATCGACCGGATCAGTGCTTTGTTCTTTTTTATGGCAGAGAGGTCCTGATCACCGTATGCATCACAGACTGTTTATGTGTTTCCTTGTTGATGGAGCATTTGGGTTGTTTTGAGTTTGGGGCGACTGTGGATGGTTCCCCTATAAAAGTCCCCTGTACAGACGCTCATGGGGATGTATGTTTCCATTTCTCCTATTGTCTCAGTTTAGGCCGTTATAACAGAAATTAATATCTCACAGTTCTGGAGGCAGGTAGACTAAGACCAGAGAGACTAAGAGAGAGTGTAAGGGGCACCTGGGTGGCTCAGCCGGTTAAGCATCTGCTTTTGGCTCCAGTTGTGATCTCAGGGTCCTGGGATCGAGCCTGTCAAGCGCACCATTCAGCAATGAGTCTGTTTCTCCCGATCCCTCTCTGATCGTGTTTGCTCTCTTTCATAATACATAAAATATTTTAAAAAAATAAAAAAGAGGGTGAGAGAGTCCTTTTATAAGGGCACTGATCCTAGTCGTGAGGGCTCCATCCCCATGACCTAATCACCTCCCAAAGTCCCACCTCCCGATACCATCACACTGGGGTTGGTAGTGGGAGTGCTGAGTTGTTTGCTGAGTGCACATTCTTCCTCTTCTTTTTTCTTTTTCTTTTTTATTTTTTTAAAGGTTTTATTTATTTATTTGGCAGAGAGAGACACAGCGAGAGAGGGAAACACAAGCAGGGGGTGGGAGAGAGAGAAGCAGGCTTCCCGCAGAGCAGGGAGCCTGATGCGGGGCTCGATCTCAGGACCCTAGGATCATGACCTGAGCCTAAGGCAGAGGCTTAACCCACTGAGCCACCCAGTTGCCCCTTCTTCTTCTTTTTTAAAGATTTTATTTATTTGCAAGAGAGAGAGAGAGCATGAGCAGGAAGGAGAGGGAGAGAGAATCTGAAGCAGACACTGTGCTGAGTGCCCAGCCTAACATGGGGCTTGACCCTACCACCTTGAGATCATGACCTGAGCTGAAGCCAAGAGTCAGATGCTTAACAGACTGAGCCATCCAGACACCATGAGTGCACGTTCATCTTATAAGAAACTACCAGTTTTCTGGGGTTCCTGGGTGGCTCAGTCGGTGAAGCATCTGTCTTTGGCTCAGGTCATGATCCCAGGGTCCTGGGATTGAGCCCCACATTGGACTCTCTGCTCAGCGGGGAGCCTGCTTCTCCCTCTCTTTCTGCTTCCTTCTCTGCCTACTTGGGCTCTCTCTCTCTGTGTCAAATAAATAAATGAAATCTTAAAAACTAGCAGTTCTCTAATATAGCAGGACCATTTTCCATTGCCATTAGTAGGATTTTCGATGGCTTCATATGTTTGGCAGCATTATCAGTTAAAAAAAAAAAAAAATCATAGCCATTCTTCCCTTTGTGGTGGGATCTCCTGCTAGGTTTAGTTCATAATTCCCTGATGACTAATGATGTTGAACATCTACTCATGTACTTATTTGCTGTCTGCCTCTCTTGAGTGAAGTGGTTGATCCAATCTTTTGGTCATTTTTAAATCGAGTTGTTTGTTTTGTTTTTATTATTGGAATGTGAGAGTTGTTTAGATAATTCTGGATATGAGTCCTTCATCAGTTATGTGATTTGTAAATATTTTCTCCCTGTCTCGTCTTGCCTTTTCATTCTCCTACCGGTGTCCTTTTGTGCACCCTGAATCATTTTCACAGTGCTGGGATTGTTCCTTGCCCCACTCCTGACCCCTCCACCATCTTGGACGGCAAAGTAACGAGCCAGGAGGTGCCACTGGCTTTGACCCAATCCCTTATACTCCGGCTGAGGGTTAAGGTCAGTCTCCGAAAAGACAGAATGTTCACCCAGCCAACAGACACTCCGCTCTCTAACTGTGGTGTGTGCCTAGAATAATTTGGCAAGTTTGATTAACATGCAGATTTCCAAATTCCACTCCTAGATATGTGTGTTCAGTAGCTGTGTGGTGAGGTACAGGTTGTTGCAATATTCAACAATAGCCCAGATTATCTAGATGCGGGTGGCTTTGGAAGGTATTTTGAGAAACCCGGAGACTCTAATGCCACTGACAGTGTGTCACGTCCTCTGTGGTCAGGAGGCCAAGTCAATCCAGTCCTACACAGGCTAGTGTGGGAGAAGTCAGAGGAGGAAGACATTACCATAGAACTGGACAAAAAGAAGAAAGACCGAGGATGCAGCGATTTGAGAACATTATCACCAAACATTTGCCCATCCCTTCATCAGTCTCTCTCTGCTAGTGTAGGCATGTCTTAATTCTGGGCGGATGTCTTTTAAAAGTACCTGCCGAGTGTGATACTTGTTTTGAATAGATACTAGAGGGGAAAGGTGGCTAAGAAGTAAATGATGACACATTAAGAGATGTCAGGAAGTTTGTTTGTTTGTTTTAAGATTTTATTTATTCATTTGACAGAGAGCACAAGCAAGGGGGAGTGGCACGCAGAGGTAGAGGGAAAAGCAGGGCTCCCACCAAGCGGGGAACCTGATGTGGGGCTCGATCCCAGGACCCTGAGATCATGACCTGAGCCAAAGGCAGACGCCTAACTGACTGAGCCACCCAGGCAGCCCAAGAAATGTCAGGAAATTCTTCACCTCGATCATGAATAATAACATCTTTTCCTTACGTCAGGTCCAAGGCTGCCAGCTGTTGTGTCACAGAAGATTCTGATCCAGGTTTTTAGATCCACCCTAGTTAATGGAGGTCATCCTGAAATTTTTAGCGGGGATGCGTGGAACATCTTTTGTCTTATGATAAAATTTCGGGGCCTGGGCAGAGCTTATTCGGCATATTTTTGAACAAGGCCATGAGGGATGTTGGAGTGAGTCATTACCGGTTTTTACAGAAAAGGAAACACAGACAGTAGCCCCCAAACACCCCACTCCATGCCGCCAGGCATCCAGCTGTTTGGGCCGTGTGACACTAAACCCAAGGTCTTTGCTCAGTTGGACACACTGTTCTGACATTTCGTAATTACAAGCAGCATGATTTAAGTTTTATCTACAGACAGAAACCAGTTGGGACTGACCTGATTTTCCAGGTTAATTAATCAAACGTTATTGTTCAAACTTGCTGGTACCTCTCAGCTGAAATAATTTGTGGTTTTAATCCTGTGGTGGGATGTTTCTTTAAATGACAACTGATTGACGAATCTCCCAGAGTAGGGCACTGTGGGCTTTAGCAAATGTGAATGGTTAAGGATCGCCAATCAAAGATGGCATAGGAGCACCTGGGTGGCTCAGTGAGTTAAGCCACTGCCTCTGACTCAGGTCATGATCTCAGGGTCCTGGGATCGAGCCCCACATCGGGCTCTCTGCTCAGCAGGGAACCTGCTTCCCCCCTCCCTCTCTGCCTGCTTCTCTGCCTACTTGTGATGTCTCTGTCAAATAAATAAATAAAATCTTCAAAGATGGCACAGTAAGGACAAAGCCCAGAACGGGAGGCAAGAAACATGGATTTTACTTCTTGCTGGAGCCAAACTATGCCTCCTTAAACTTCCAGGAGAGTTGGTACTTAAGGAAACAAATCTGTAGGAAGACTAAGACCAAAATGGTCAACTACTCTCTCTAAATATAATCCATGCCCCCAACGTGGGCAAGCGAATGAACAAAACAGTCGCAATGATATGAGAGTTTTGGTACCTCCCATACAAAGGGGACCTGAAACCAAGAAGTCACAGGGTTCAACGAGACAAGCGGAGAATCCTTTTCTTTATGCTGAAACATTATTCAAGTCATGGATAATGAATACTGAAAACTTAGAAAATAAGGAACAGACCAATCATAAATACAATCAATTAAAATTCTGTTATTCAGTAAAAACTACCGTTAGCCTCTCAGGGTATATGCTTCTGTGGGTCCATACATGTTGGGATACAGGGGTATTTCAAATGTCTGCAGTCCTGACCTTTATTTCTTTGATGTAATGCTGTATTGTGAAGTTCCTTGCCTGCCAAGAAATATGCGTCTTTGTGATCCATTCAAACAGCCTTACCGAATTCTAATATGGGCTTGCAAACCTATGTGTGTGTTACCGACAGGGAAACCAAGTTAAGGAACGATCGATGAACTTGTTAACTGAGATTCAACCCAAGGTGGTCTGGTTCCAGAGTTCAAGTTCTCAAAGCTTGGCTGTATTGCTTCTCACGGCCACATTGCCTTGGTTTTTAAATTCAAGATTTCATCCTTACAGACAGGGCAGTGTAGCCCGGTCCTGCCTCCCAAGACTGGTGGGGAAGGGTGGAGGCAGAAAAAAAGCACAGATACTGGATGAGTTTTCAGTAAGAGGGTACGCGGCGGGGGGTGGCAGTAGAGATGGGGGGCATTCTTTTGGGTGAGATTAGATTAGAAGGTGTTTCCTGTTGGGGTAAAAACCAGGCAAGTCCATGAACTCAGGGCAGTTACAGAGGGGAGGGCTACTTTGGGGCCTGTGCCAAAGGCAGATTTGCATTGCTGCAGGGAGCCCCCCCCCCACCAATGCTGGGGGTCTCAGTAGTAGAAAATGGTCGCTCCCCAGTAGGAAAGGGTCGCCCTAGTGATCAAAGTACAGCGCCGGCATCCTGCAGACGGCAGGGCTCTGACCTCGTGCAAAGAGAAAGAGAAGTCCTTAACAATTGGAGTATCAGCTTCAAGACCAGGAAGTGAGCGTTCATTGGGGACTGGGTGTGGTGGGAAAGAGAGCAAAGAATTACTCACAGCCCAGCAGCAGGGCGGGGAGATGGGAGGAGACTAGAGCCTGAGAGCCTGAGAGCCTGAGAGCCTGAGAGCTAGGCCTGCTCTTCTAGAACTTCTCTGCAAGCCCTGTGGGCTCGCCCAGGACATGGGTTTCTGCACTAACGTCTGCCTGCTAACCCACACAGCTGACCTGCGGGGGTGAAGGTGAGGGTGAGTGGTTGCTAGCAGGCCAAGGAAGCGGGAGATAAAGGCATTAGAAAGAGTGATGAGAATCTGAATAAACTTGACCTCAAAGAAGCTCTTCGGATGGCTAAGATCCGCATGAAAAGATGCTCAGTGTAACTGGACGTTAGGGAACTGCAAAGGAAAACCACGATAAGATCTCACTTCACACCCAGGGGGGTGGCTAAGATCTAGAAGACAGACAATAACGAATGTTGCCGAGGATGTGGAGAAACCCAACCCTCACACACAGTGGGTGGGTCTGCAAAATGGTGCAGCTACATTGGAAAGCAGTTTGGCAGTCCCTCAAGAGGTTAATGTAGACTTAGCATGTGACCAGCGATTCCCCTTCTAGTACATACCCAAGAGAAATGAAAACATTGGTCTGCACAAGAATGGAAATGTCGGGGCGCCTGGGTGGCTCAGTGGTTTGGGCTGCTGCCTTCGGCTCGGGTCATGATCTCAGGGTCCTGGGATCGAGCCCCGCATCGGGCTCTCTGCTCCGCAGGAAGCCTGCTTCCCTCTTTCTCTCTCTCTCTCTCTCTGCCTGCCTCTCTGCCTACTTGTGATCTCTGTCTGTCAAATAAATAAATAAAATCTTTAAAAAAAAAAAAGAATGGAAATGTCAATGGAAGCGTTTTTTTTTTTTCTTTTTAAAGATTTTATTTATTTGTCAGAAAGAGCACACGCTGGGGGAGCAGCCCACAGAGGGAGAAGCACACTCCGCACTGAACAGGGAGCTTGATATGGGACTCGATCTGGGGACCCTGGGGTCATGACTGGAGGTGAAGGCAGATGCCCAACTGGCTGAGCCACCCAGGAATCGCAGAAGCATTCTTGATAATAAGCAAAAACTGGAAACAGCCCAGATGTCCAGCCACAGGTCGAGCAACAAAATGTAGTCTGTCCATACAATGGAAGATTATTCAGCTATGAAGAGGGACATAGTATTGGTGTGTGCTGTGTGGCTGAATGTGGCTGAACCTTGAACACATGCTGAGTGCGACTAGTCAGCCACAAAAGGCCATGTGTTGTATGATTCCATCGATATGAAATGTCCAGAATAGTCAAACCCATAGAGACGGAGAGGATGTTAGTGGTTGCAGGGGGCTCGGGGCATGGAGGAAGAAGGACGGGTTACTACTTGGTATAGAGTTTCCTTTTGGGGTGCTGAAAGTGGTCCACAGTGGATGGTTGTGATGGTTGTTCGTCGCTGTGAATGTACTGGCAAGCAATGAATTGTACACTTGAAAAAGATGTGCGGTGTGTGAATCACATCTTCCTTGACGGCACTGTGCTAAGTGCTAGTGAAATAAGCCGGACGGAGAACCAGAAATACGGTATGCTTTCATTTATACATGAAATCGAAAACAGCTGCACTCCCCGAAACAGCAGAGGATAGTGGTTGCTGGGGCCTGGGGGTGGGAGAAATGGGGTGCTGTTGGTCAGAGGGTCCGAACGTCCAGTCGTGGGATGAATAAGTTCTGGGGATGTCACATATCGCGGGGTGACTGTCGCGACCTGGTGCCCGTGTACGACTATATGGTATACTCGAAAGTAGCCAACAGCGTACATTGTACATATTCTCACCACCAACCTAACCAAACCAAACCAAACCAAACCAAACCTCGTGCCAGGGGAAGGAAGCGTTAAGTAACCCTGTTGGGGTCATCATTTTGTGATACACACGTGTATCAAATATCAGCACACAGTACCCTTAGACCAACTCGATGTTGTATGTAAGCGATGTGTCAGTGAAGCTGGGGGAAAGCGAGCAATGGAGGGAATTGAGAGAACAGGAACAGGAACCATGAGAGGTCACACGTGCTTGCCCCCCGCGCCGCCTGCACCAGGAAAGAAAAGAGGGCAGTGATCCAGCAGGCTGCAGTTGGTTGAGGGCATGTCCAAGAGTTTAGGCGAGAGGCCCAACAGATAAAATCAGTAATTACAGGCACTTCGGGACTATTTTCAAAAGACAATGGAAAATCTCCGATGGCTACCAAAACCCAGCAGTTATATAACGCAACATGTATTTTTTTTAAAAAAGATTTTATTTTTTTTAAAAATTAAGCTTTTATGCATTCATTTGAGAGAGAGAGACAGACAGAGAGCATGAGCAGAGGGGTGGGTCAGAGGGAGAGGGAGAAGCGGGGACTCCATCCCAGGACCCCGAGATCATGACCTGAGCTGAAAGCAGATGCTGAACCCACTGAGCCACCCAGGCGCCCCCAACCTGTATTTTATTTTATTTTTTAAAAGATTTTATTTATTTATTTATTTGACAAACAGAGATCACAGGTAGGCAGAGAGGCAGGCAGAGAGAGAGGAGGAAGCAGGCTCCCCGCTGAGCAGAGAGCCCGATATGGGGCTTGATCCTAGCACCCTGGGATCATGACCTGAGCTGAAGGCAGAGGCTTTAAAGCACTGAGCCACCCAGGCGCCCCCCAACCTGTATTTTAAATAACTCTCTCTTCTTGAATTGTTAGGGCCCAAATAGATTGCTGTTCTAGTTAATAAAATCAGATAGAGATCATTATCTTAAAACTTTAGAGTTAAATTAGCATAAACTTCTTTCTTTTTTATTTATTATGCATGCTAGGAAGATGAGGACATCAAAATACTTCTCTAATGAGGCGTGCATTATCATGTAAATAATAATGTCAGCTCTTGATTTTTTAACCGATTGTGATCCTATTCTCTCGCTTCTAGGAATTAACAACTATGGGACACAAGTGGAGAATTAAACTCTCTTATTAATGTTCAGCAGCATATTTATATCCCACACAAATTGGGGCTTGATGGCAGAAGTAGTGAGTGGAAGCATATCTAGCAAAGGTCATTATGGGGCGGTGGGGAGGGGGCGGGGGGCAAAGCCCAACTGTGTGTCAAACACTGGATCATCGGCTTATCAGAACAGGTTACTAGGAATCCTTTTGGCCTCTTGGTTAAAAATGAAGAAGTTTTGGGGACTGATGACTGCGGTTCAGACATTCTGAGACTAACACTCCCAAAGGAGAAGAAATGGGCTTTCCCAGCCTCAGGCAAATGGGGAGCACAGCCGTGTGGGTAGACAGCTGGAGGACGTGTGCACGTCCTGGAACTCCAGGCCTGGGGGGCGGGGCAAGAACAAGTTTAGGTGTGGCACCTGCCAGGGTCCCAGGGACACCCCAGTGTTGGTGTACCTGTTCTGCATTCCTTGATAGTGGGAGGCCTTTGAAACTTCTAGAAGAGCTAGGGTCTCTTCTGGAGATGGCAGCTTCACTGGGAAGAAACTTCCCTCTATAGCTCCTGGGATTGACATTAGCAAGACAAGAAACAAAATATGTGCAGCAGCAGTTAAAAATAAAGATTCCGACACACCCCCACCCCCACACACACATAAGCACCATTCTAGGGGTCTTCAAACATATGGAAACTTGGTGAAGAGAATCCATGGAGAAGACAGGAGGTCAGAAAGTCTGGATTCTTTTAATAACTGAATTACCATTATCTTTGAATACGTTCCCTTGTCTGGGGGTATCGTAATTCATTTAGTCTCGTAGTGATAAACTTTCAGGGTTCTTCCATCCTTTTTGCATAACAAAAATAGATGTGTAGATACAGTAATCTATGGCTCTGTTGGGACAAAAATTACATGCCATTGAAACGGCAACAGATGTCACCAACTTGTTCTCCAAAAATGGTGAGAAGATTTACATGTCCACCAAAAAGTGTACGTGAATGTCTACCAGTGTTCTTGCCACTACTGGGTGTTGTAGCATTTCAACTTTGGGGGCCACTCATAGTCTAAAACAGTATCTCATTGGGGTCTTGATTCATAGTTCTTCAATTCTAAGTGCGAGTGAGTATCTTTTCAGAAGTTCACTGGCTCTTTTGCTTTTGTCTCCTCCCCCTTCTCCTCCAGAAACTTCCTGTTTGCCTGATTTCTGCTGGATCATCCATCTTGTTCATAATGATTGGTGGGAGCTCACTTTCATTCATGCCGCAATGTTTTTGTCAGTCTTTAGCTTTAGAAATAAAGTTTTATGAAGTTCATGTTTTTTAGGTAGCTAGATGTATCAATAGTTTCCCTTATGGCTTCTGAATTTACATCTTGCCTGGAAGGCCTTACTTTGCATCAAGATTTTGAAAATATTCACTTTACAGAATTATCATATGATCTAGAAATTCCACTCCTAGGTGTATGCTCCAAACAGTCAACAACAGGGAGTTGGACAGACGCCTGTACACCAATGTTCACAGCAGCATTGGTCTCAATAGCCCAAAAGTCAAGACAAGTCAAGTGTCCATCAACAGATGAGTAGATGAACAAAATGTGGTCTATCCCTACGATGGAATAGTATTCATCCATAAAAAATGGATGAAATTTTAATACGTGCTACAACACGGATGAACTCAACATTATGCCAACTGAAATGAGCCAGTCACAAGAGGACAAATATATGACTCCACACCCAGGAGGCACCTAGAAGAGGCAAATTTGTAGAGACAGAAAGTAGAATCGTGGTTACCAGGAGCTAAGGAAAGAGGGGAATGGGAAATTATTATTGAACGTGTACAGAGTTTCTGTTTGGGATGACAAGAAAGTTCTAGAGACGCATAGTGGCAATGACTGTGCAACACTGTGAACGTACTTATGCCATGAGTCTGGCCTTTCTTTCTTTATTTCTTTCTGTCTTTGCTCGATGCATTTGCTCATCTTCCACTTTGAGTCACCATGGGTTAAATCCTTCTCCCGTGTATCACAGAGAGTTGGAAGTTTTTTTTTTTTATTTCAATCTGAGAGATTTTTAAAAAAATGAAATTATGTTTATTTTGTTCACTTCTACTGTTAGACGTTTGGGCTTAATTCTGTAATCTTGTTTTAGCTTTCCTGTTTTTAAAATATATAAACACATGAGTTTTTCATTTGATAATTTAGAAGATTTATATTCATATTTTAGTACCTTGAGGGGACACCTCACAAATTGAAATACTAAGCATGTCAATGACTGTATGATAATCCATCCTATGATAAAATCTTAATTTACTTTTATTATTTCCTTTTGTTATAAATTTGGATTGCTTCTACTGTTTTGTGAATGTGTGGTAACGTTCTCATCAACATCCTCGGGCTCACATGTTCTCTTCCTATATTTTGGATTCTCTCCAGAGAATAGATTCAAAGCATGGAATAATGATGTCAAAGAGCTTTAATACTGCAAACTCCTGATCTCTGTTGTAAAATTATTTTCCATACATTCTGTGACAATTTATACTCCAAACATTCACATAATTTGGAAAAAAAAAATTCTTAGTTAATAGAAAATATTTGCCAAATCTTAGCCTTAAGGCCAAAAGAGCTTTGGGATGAAAGTGCCTGCTAGGGTTGGCATTCTGAAACAAGTTACCAGAGAGAGTTCCACAGCCAATTAGCTTTACTTCCATCGAATTTTGGACTCCTTTTCTTGATGAAGGATTTCAGAGATGGCATCTTTCCTATTTCTGTGGATTTCTTATACCACGAATAGTCCTAAGAACAAGCTACTTTAGTCTTTTTTTAAATTGCAGTGGAAAAAAGAAGAGTGTACTGTAGATCTTTGAAACAAACACAAAGGGTTTAATTCCCGGAAACTTCTGTATAAGCCCATCAGGTTATCACCAGGGTGTAATGATGTGCAAGTCAAGAAATTAATTGAGGAAAAATCACATCATGGCAGTTCTGGCTTCTATTTTACACCAACAGGGCTTAGAAGTTCTTGCAGGAAGTGGCTTGGCACCTAGAGTGTCACTGAGTGACTTGGGGCTCAGTTCTCTAGGCGTAGGACTTTCATAGTCCATGGAATAGAAAGTCTCCTTTAGATTTGTTCAAGTGACATGGCGTCTTCAGAAGAAAAGGAATTCTGGGTATTTGGTTTGTTCCTCACTTCTGTAATCTTGCTTCTTTACATAAACTCTTTAGAGTCTCCGTGTGAACTTTCCAAAGCATTCCACAGCCGTGTCGGGTGATAAATTCTCTTTGCTGTGTCTGAAATCTTAGCCCACATAAAAGGGGAATTCACCACGCCCCCCTGTCATGGTCCAAAATCTGAAAGTAGGGAGTTGAATACTATAAGTCCATGTTTCTCCACCCCTCATCTGCTCCAAATTTTGAGTAGGAAGCACATTAGACTTCTTCTGCCTATTTCTCCCCAGGCTGAGTGTGTTCCTTATAGGACAGGGGTCGGCAAACTCTGGCCCACGGCCCAAATCCAGCCCACTCTCTGTGTTTCTATAGCCTGGGAGCTGAGAATGGTTTTTATACTTTCAAATGATTGCAAAAAAATAAATAAATAAAACATCAGAAGAAGATGAATATCTAATGACATGAAAATTATATGAAATTCAAAACTCATTGTCCACAAATAAAGTTAATATCATAACACAGCCAGGCATGAGCATTTCCATGTTATCTACGGCTGCTTTCAAGTTATAATGGCAGAATTGAGTAGTTGTGCCAAAGACAGAGATTCTGGGCCTGCGAAACCAAAAATATGTATTAACTGGACCTTTCCAGAAAGGGTTTGCTTACTTCTGTTTTACAAGAGTCCTTAGATTCTGAAGGTTTGCCAGGAGCTGCTAACATGGCCCTTTGTTCGAAGATGGAGCAACTGATCCCCAATTACAATGATCCACCACCAAGGTCCGGACTTCATAGACCCCTCCAATGCGAGCCTCTCCTTTTCAGTTCTTCTCTGTCCAAGTACTTTTCAACTGCTAAAAATTCTGTAGTAGAGAGCACAGCAGGCTAAGCGTGTAAGTGTAAATAAGGTTGTAGTGAGCTGATATCTCCAGAAATACGGTCTAGATGGCGCGTCTCAAACTTTAACATGCATTTCTATTCCCTGGAGCTCTTACTAAAATGCAGATTCCAATTCTGCGGATGTGAGGTGGGCCTGGCGTTCTACCTCTCTGCCAGGTTCCCAGGTGATGCTGCCGCTGTTCGCGCACAGCCCACACTTGCGGTGGCCCGCATCTACGCCGCCAATGTCTGGTTCTTCCACTGAATTCGTTCATTGCCTCTTCATCTCTGAATGTCTGTAATATTAAAAAAAAAAAAATTCCCAAATTGTGATGGATGGCTTATATGTTCTATCTCATCAATCATCTCCTTACCTCATGACTTATACCTCTTATTACAAATGGACTGTTTTCTAGAACTCGGATAGTAAGTCTCTCCTATTTAGACCAAATCATGCACTAGGCTCAGTTTGCCTTCAGACCCCTAATTCTTTTGTCTTTTCTCATCCCCCCTTTTCTTATGGGCCCCAGGTGTAAACCTCCTCAGCCTTCCTACTCTTGCCTTACTTCAGGGATCAATCCCCATTCTGGTTTTCCCCCTACAAGTCCCTGTGCACTCCAGTCTGATGAACACAGGAGTCTTAAAGAACCTTAGGGAACATCCACTCCAGCTCCCTCATTTTGCGGGTGAGCACACCGTGACCTAGAGAACAGAGGTCACACTCCCAAGGTAACCACCTTTCAGCCCTTGAACTTGGCTCTCTCAAGCTTCGAGGCCCAAAAAGTCACCAACAAGGAATTTGTTCAGTTGGCCTCAGGGTACGTCTGTGTCACACTTCCCTGCTAACATATTTGCAGTGAAGCGGGATCTTTCTGGAGTGATTCTAATGGTCATGGCTCCAGATACCATGATGGGGTGGCTGGGGACAATAGCTTGGATGCTCTGGGCCTTTTTCTCCCACCTCAAATCTACACCGGAAGGGATTGTTCCCTTGGCTTCCAGCTTTAGAGAAATGGACGTAAAATTCACATAACCTAAACTTTAAAAGAGAACAATTCAGGGGCATTTGGTAGATTCACAATGTTAGGCAACCATCACCTCTATCTTGTTCCAAAACATTTAATCAACTCAAAGGGAAGCGTGTTAGCATTTACTTCTCATTCCCCCTCCCCCAGGCCCTGGCAACCGCCAATCTGCTTTCTGTCTCTATGGACTGGCCTGTTCTGGACATTTTAGGTAACTGGAATCATATATCAGACGACCTTTTGTGGGTTGGCTTTTTTCACCTCGTAGAACCGATTTAAAGTTCATCCATGTTGTATGTATCGATGCCTCCTTCCTTGTTATGCCTGAATCGTCTTCTGTTGGCTGCATCTACCATGATTTATCTATTTGCCCATTCATGGACATTTGAGTTATTTTGACCTTTAGGCTGTGATGAACAGCGCTTTGGTAAACACCGCTGGACAGCTGTCTGCTTGAACCCCTGTTTTCAACTCTTCCGGGTAGACACCTAGGTATGGAATTACTGGGTCCTATGATGATTCTAGGTTCAGCTTTTGATCTGGATTTCATTTTAGTGGTTTTGCTCTTCTCCCATGCTATCACCCGGTTTCACAATAAGGACGAATGAAAAGTAATCGGGCACTGGAGAAGTAGCCCACTATTCAGTATCTTCTCCACGAAAGGCCTTAAGCCACATCAGTCAATTTCAATTTATATTGTTATCTTCCCAGTCCACAACTTAACAGGGCAGTTTCTGAAGGGCGGGAGATTAGCCTCACACCAGCAAGTAGGAAAGTGAATGAGAGAAAACACAGAGCCTGGATAACTTTCCAGTTGCCTCTAAACCATCCAGGATCGGGGCTGGCCTCACAGGCCGGGTTCAGTGCTCTGCTGTCTCTCTCTTGAACATCTTTATCATTTTTGAACACTGGCCTCACATTTTCATTTTCCACTGGGCCCCATACATGATGTAGGTGGCCCTTCCGAGAATCGAGAGTTTCTATCTTCCGGCCATCCTGTACCCTGAATGACAAAATCGAAATTCTAAAATAAATTCTAAAATGGGAATGAAAAAAGCTACGTCTGTCACTCAAGCTGGAAGCGTTCCAAATGTGGGAGGCTACCAAACAGAACGGTAATAGACAACTCAATTATATTTAAAAATACATACCACAGGCCAAAGCCAGACCGTTTCCACAAACGAATTTGCTGTGTCTACTCTTAGTGGCCTGAGCGATGAACTCAAAAAAGCCATCAGAGGAAACTGAACCCAAGTAAGGACAAAGAGCAAACACATGCCTTCTGCTCTCTAAGGAAAACTGGAGAGGTTTCCCTTCTTACGCCTTCAGGTACAACAAAGCAATGCCCCTTGTGCTTGGAAGGGCCTGGTAAAATTGGGAACTTCAGAGAAAACGGAATACTTCTGTAATCGGCTGCTAAGCCTTTCTGCCATCTTTGGGTCTCAGTAGGAATCAGGGTTCCTGGACTGGAGGAAAAATAAACATGTTGCTGATAAGCCCAAAGCCTACCCTGCCCTTTCCAGTACAAGCAAGGAGAGTAGGGCCTGGATTTTTCCTAAGATAAGAGTAAACAGGTTTTTAGTTCAGGGTAGAATCACAACTGCGGAAAAGCCAATCCGCCAATCCCGGCCTTGTTATCGGCTCTATCTGTTGGCTTTCAGCCAACTTCAGTGATTGCTCAATTGTAACGTCTTTAAAGAAATCTGGCCAACCACACCCTTTTCCCAAACTTGCCATAGTGAAAACAATCTTCAGAAGATGGGGCGGAAGGGGGGCCCCCTCCGTCTTTGTTACAAGTGGCTATGAGAAGTATCGTAGGAGACAGGTCCCAGAGGAGGGTGATTAGCCTAACTGTCCAGTCCAGAGACTTTCCAATAAACCAGATGAGCAGTGATGCGGTTATGTAATCGGAGGGCCCGGTTGGGGAGGCATCATAAACAGCAACTGACAATTTGCCATCAGGCCCCAGTTTGGGAGGAAGCCCCGTCAGGAGGAGCTAGGTAGGATACCAAAAGCAGAAGGACTCACTTTTGTAGGGAAAGAAGATGGGGGAGGACGCCAGGATGGCTCAGTCCGTCCGGGGTTCTGCTCTTGGATTTGGCTCAGGTCCTGATCTCATGGTTCATGGGATCGAGCCCCACATCAGGCTCTGAGCTTGGTGGGATGCTGCTTAGATATGCTCTCCCTCCATCCCTTCCCCCGTACTCACTTATGCTCTCTCATTCTCAAATAAATAAATGTTTTAAAAAAAAATGAAAGAAAAGAAAGGAAGAGAGAGGGGTGTTTGGCAGTGGTAGGAAATACATTTCTGTGGTTTCTTATAAAGAGTTTTTTATACGTTTCTAAGAACATCCGTCCACATCCCTGAGTGCCTTTAACTGTTCATAGCCTGAGCTAGAAACAAAAATAAAAAGGCATAAGGTGGAACTAACGAGAACAGGCTCACCCATAGTCCCTGATTTTCTTGCGTTTTGTGGGAGGGAGCATCTGGCGTGGTTTCGCGTTCTACTCCCAGGCTCCGTGTGCAAAGCCGGGCCCGGTTCTCACACAGTTCTTCCTGCAGCAGCGGGACAGACGTCGGGAGCACTGACCTCCTTGCCTTCTGGGCACGGAAATTCATTCTGGGCTGTGGTCAGGGGCACCCTATGGACCCCCGCCCATTCTTTGCCTATGTAATCTTCCTCCAGTTTTAACAATCCTCGTCATTCTGATCTGTCTGGAATTGCTTGAACTTGATTCTGTTGGAAGGTAAAATGAGATTATAGTTGCTATTTTTACTTATCTGTCCCCCACCCTCCCCACCAAAATGTATTCCTTGAGGGCAAGAGTCTCATTATACTGACCATTGTGTTCCCAGGGCCCCGGACAAGCTTGGCACACAGTAAGTGCGAATGTTAGTAAATGTTTCCTGGGGTTTTGCCAGATGAATGAAGCAGAGACCCTTTCAAGACCTTTCAAGCATAGTATAGTGTCGTGCTTCGGAGGGGAGCTTACAGGGCTGGGTTACTCGGGTCCCAGCTCTGTATCTTGGTTCTGTGTCTGAGTTACTTAGCCTTCCTGTGCCTCCTTTTTACCATCTGTACATTGGGTCTACTGATAAGCTCAGTTTTCCAAGGTTGTGGACGTTAAATGAGTTAAAACTTTGACCGTTTCCTGGAAAAGGGTGCGCACTCAACCCCGTTAACTCTCATTACTAGTTACAAAACTGTACTGATGACCTACTTCCGGGTTCTTGTAACCTCGTCCGGGCCCCACTGCTCCCCAGCAAAGCAGTTGTTTGATAAAATATTTCCTCCCCATCATTAAATATCTCATCACCTCCCTTATGATCGTTGAATTACAAAGGGCAAAAATCCCTATAGGAATGAATATCTCCAAATCCACACTCAATAAGTCTAATGTTTAATAAATACCTGACTGGCAAAAAAAAAAAAAAAAAAAAAAAGAAAAGAAAAGAAAGCAGCAGGAGGATGGACTTTTGGAGCCACTTGAATCTCTCAATGACCTAAGCATTTAGAACATACAGGGAGTTTTGATGAATCATTTTCGATTATTCAACACAAAAAGGATTTGTTTATACATGGCCATATTGGAGTAGATTTGGTTGCTATTCCATATTGTCCATTAATTCTACATTAGAAAACGGGAACAAAGTGAGAATAGTGAGTTAAGGGTCACAAAGCGCACACTTTCTGCCATCTCCGCCACTTCGGAAAACATCTGCCCGTGTCCTTGTGGAAAACGTGCAAAGTCATAAATACGCCAAGTGTGTCTTGCTGTGTTATTCTGAACACGCCTCTTATGGGGCCGGGAAGGTCTAACTATGAATTATACTTCATGTTCAGGGGAGAAGGTCCCGGCAGGGAGCCGACTTCTACCACAAGAGCGACCCGGATCAGGAAGCCGGTGGACGAGAGCCTGGGGCTTCCCTGGTGAGTGTTTGCGCTGAAACTGCTGTTGCACAAATCTGTTCATTTGTGTGCCTTGAGGCTGTGGTCTCTTGAGGGCTCCGAGATGCCAGGCAGTGGTCACCCCTGACCGCCATCCACCAGCACCAGCTTGTGTCCCTGTTAACCACCTATGTCACCAGACTTCTCGAACAGTCTGTGAACAGTGGTATAGCCACTGAATGATGGAAGAAAAAGATAAGAGAGAGGCAGGTACATGTGAAATGGTCTGAGTGGTGAAAAAAACAAAAATCCCACTTGGGAATAAGACTGGAGGAAGACACCCTGCAGGGGCGCCTGGCTGGCTCAGCCCACGGAGTGTGCAACTCAGGATCTTGGGATTGTGGGTTCGAGCCCCACGTTGGTGTGGAAGTTAAAAAAAAAAAAAAAGAAAAAAGGTGGGGTGATCCGCAAGTTGGCAGAGGTTATATTGGGCTTTTATTTTGTAGCTGATTTTTATTGTCTCCTTGATGCGTGTCTATACTTTCTTCAAATGTCTATAAAAAAATGTAGGCTGCTATGATCATATAAAAAGGGACTCAGTCCTGTTTAGAAGATTCTCCCTATGATTGGGGGAGAACCAGTTTGCAGCCACATGTACAGGGCCACATGTGAAGGAGAGGAAACCCGCCAGGCCTCCTGCAGGCCAGGCCGCGCACGGGGCCTCACTGGAAGTCCTGCCAGCAAGCTCCACTCTGAAGGGCTCTGCCCCTTTGCCTGCTGGGAGCGCCCCGTGAAGGCACCCCCATCCTCTCCTATCAGCCTCCTCAAGGGAGGCCGACTAGGCCACACGGGAAGCTGGGGGCAGAGCTGCCTCAGGAAGGAAGCTGGGTGTGCTTCAAAGCCCCCTGTTGGGCTAGTTACTCCCAGAGGCCCACAGGCCACAGAAGGGGTCCCCTGACCCATGGATACCAGTGGAAACAGCACCTTCCTGTTGTGAAATCTTGTGTTTTGCTGGTCAACCTTAGCTCAGTCCCTCAGTAAGGGGAACGCCCCGTGGCCTCAGCTGGTGGGTCTGAACAATTTCCTGGCTTCACGAAGAGGGACAAAGTTATGATTTCATAAAAGCTCCTGCTCTTCAGGTAGAAGATTAGACTTGTTCTGGACGTTTTCACTTTCTTACGAACTCGTCGGTTCTCCTTTTGCTTTGAGAAAGGGTGTTTATTGGGTGGCCTAACGTATCGCTTCTTTTTGAAGTTCTAATGTGGAAAGTGATGGTTGAGGTATCGATACCCATTGACCATCCACTGAACCTGTCAAAGGATATGGCATTTGTAGCGATGCTAACGGGTTCAGAAAATAGGGTTTGAAAGGCAAGAGGAGGAAGAAGAGGAGGAGGACAAGTTGAAGGAAATCGCCATCCAGGGAGAGTTATCTAATGTCTCCGTAGATTTCTCATCCGACCCAAGAGCCTCTTTCCCCATCTGCTCTAATCTGATGTGCTGTTATTTCTTGTCTGGCCTTCTGTCCGACCAACTTCAAGGTTTCTCTCTGTGGAAGAATCTCATCTTCCCTACTCACCTGGAGCTCCTCAGGAGCATGTGCTGGCCCGCCCTTATTTATTTCATGTCTTCAGTGGCTTATCTCCCTCCTTTGGAAATTTACGTTCTCTTGGGTTTGACCTGGATCCTATGAAAACCCTTCATTTCCTTCTTTAAATATCTAATTGCTGGTCCTTGGGGGTTCACCTGAAAGAAGCTGGGGGGGGGGGTAGGGGGTGGTCTGTATGTGGCCTTTCCTCTCAGAACGGGATCAGGATCAAGACAGAAATAAAGACTCTAAGGAAAATCTGTGGTTTCAAAATCTGGACCCAGAACTTCATGTGGCAGAAGGGTGGGGCATGGGGGTGAGACCGAGGTCTGGGGCTGCCTGTGGAGGAACGACTAGAAGTCGCCCACTCCTTTCCCGCATGGTTTCAAACTCAAGAACTCGGGAACGTGGTGACTCTGAGGAAATGAGGATAAAGATCTCTGTGTGAAGGGAGTAGGAACCAGCCACGCCAAAGATGGCAAGAGACCTAAATGTGACCTAAAATGAGGAAGACCCCGGGGCTGGAGTCCAGAGTAAGAAGAGGAGGCAACAACCAAGAAGAAGGAACTAAATATTGGGAATGTTCGGGAATGTTCAGGAACTTTAGCCTGAGGGCAAGACTAAGACTGTCACAGGATATGGGACTGGGCCCTGAGCTATTTCACTCAGATGTTCCCGGGAAGCCCAGGCTTGAAAGGCTGGGGGGCAGTCTGTGGATTTCAGATTGTTCTGTAGTCATGACCTTCATTTCCAGCGTGTGAGAGCGGTTTGTTGACAGCTCTTGTTAGGATTCTGAACGTGTTTATTTGGCTGGTCTTCATATTGCCTCAGTTCCAGCAAATTCTAGAACTTTCACAGATCTCTGGAAGTACAAGGATCTCTTCAAAAAGCCTTTCACTCATTTTTGGAAACAAACTTTCCCGAAAATAAAAGTCGCCAGGACATACATCTGAGTTTATGTACCAGAAGGGCGCTCATGGCTTTTAGCGGCGCACCATTTTTCACGGAGAGATCTGGAATGAATTCCAGGAAGAAGCAGCAAGGCTCTCCGGGCACAGTTTTGATGCATTCCTTCCCCACAAGCTCTTTTCCACTGTACACACTGAAAATAAACCCCACTGACCCGAAGTCCCAGTGGGGGCCGTATGAAAATGGGTGCTGATGCTTTCTCTCTCGCAGCCTCTTCACCCTCCCTCCCAACCCTCAAAAGAGCAGCTGACCCCAGGGAACCTCTAGTTTCAGTAAGATGACACATTCAGTTTGATGAAAACAGACTCCCACTTTCCCCCCAAAGGCATGCACTCCTGCGCTGTTCTGGCTTTGAAAATAAACTTGGGGAAGAGAATTTCCAAAGACCCCTTGGGTTTGAGAAAGACCCACATGTAAAATTACCTTTCCTCTCTCTTAGCAAAAAGCAAGGGTTCAGAGAAAACCTGGAACCCCGTGACGTCCCCACCCTGCCGCGACGGTGTCGACTTTTGCCCAGGAGGGTGCTGTGTTCAGAACAAGGGCCAAACCAGGTCACCGTGGCGGTGCTCAGGCGTGTGGACCACGTGGTTGTCTATATTCCATTTGCAGCTTTGCCTCTAAGCCCCTTTGGGTTAACCTCTTCCCTTTGGGGAGTGAAAACCAAATCAAATAATGGTGAATGGTGAGCATCAGAGGATTTAAGAATCCTGTGCACCCTGTGTGGGTGCTCATGAAACTAACTAGGAGAATAGAGCCACCATGTGCCGTCATTACCGTGTAGCTCCTTGCCTGATGCTGTGTTTTGTTCCCTTAAAGCTTCTAATGGTCCCAGTAAATCAGAGCTTTGACATTACCCATCACTTTTTGCAATCCGAACACCCTGTGCCCTAATTTAGGATGGGTCACGTCCAACAGTGGATTTACTTTTGATCACATTCTGTGGAGTCTTTCCACCCTTTGCAGTTCTGGTTCAGCTTACAACTGGCTGTTCCTGAAGTTTCCACTGGTCTCCTTAAGGGTGACCAAAGGAACGCCTCGTACGCGGAGACAGAAAGCCGACAACGGGGCATGCCAGACCTAAAAACAGTGTCTAGGAGTTAGCAGCAAAGTAAAACCACCCCCAAGCCCCATGCTGCTTTTCCTTGGGCAGGTTCTTATCTGCTGTGAACTCATGTTCCTACTTCTCTAAGACTCACCCTGGCGTCACAGTGAAGGTCATTGGCACTAGTCCCTCCTATGCACCCTTAAGCACCTTGCACAGTTTTCATTCCAGCATGTTCCTCATGGTTTGGGTGTTCCCCTCCCACAAAGATTTTATTTATTTATTTGATAGAGAGAGGGAGAGAGAGAGAGAACACAAGCAGGGGTAACAGCAGAGGGAGAGGGAGAAGCGGGCTCCCCGCTGAGCAGGGAGCCTGAAGCAGGACTTGATCCCAGGATGTCAGGATCATGAACTGAGCCAAGGCAGATGCTTAACTGACTGAGCTACCCAGGCATCCCTTCCTTGTGGTTTTATAACAATTTCTCCACTTGTCTGTCGCATCTAACATCCAGCACCCTCTCTTGTCTGTGATTGGGTATATTCTTAACTAGTACCCAATAAATGCTTTCTACTCATAATTCCCACAGAGGTTTCTGTGGGAGGTTTCTGAACATCAGCTTTATTGACATTTAGGGTCAGATCCTTGTTTTTTGGGCTGTACGATGTTTAGAAGCAGCGCTGTCCTCTAACTGCTAGATGCTGGTAGCAGCTCCCTGCTCTCACCCCCATCCCCCAGGTTGTGGTAATTAAAAATGCCTCCAGAAATTTCATCTGGCAAACATTCCCTTGGGGGCAGAGTGCAAAATCCCCCCTCTGCTCTAGGCTAAGACTACAGATGCCGGGGCAGTGATCAAACCCTATCAAGCTGCCGAAACTGCCTCCTTCCTTATAACAGATAATATTTGGCCAATGTAGCCTCCAGATTCTACTTTAATAGCATATTTTCAAATCATAGTAAAATCCAAGTTAAAAACAAAGATCCCTGAGAGGTAGGCTTACTTGTAGGTTGTCTAGAGTAGTAATTAAGAGCAGAGTGTTGAACCTACCACCTTCAGTCTGAAATTCAATTCTCCCAGATACTTTCTAATTTTAGGAGACTCACTTATCTCATGGGGCTTCCTCAGCTGAATAGTAATCCAGGCCATCTAAATCATGATCTAGAGTAATAGTGCCCAACCTGCCAGAAAAGGTTGTTGAGAGGGTTAATATTTGAGTTTAGACTGGAAAAGCTGTCAGAAGAGTGCCCTGCACAAAGTGAATTAGGTAGAAACATCAGCTCAAAGCCAGAAGATCAGATTTTCAAGAGACTTTCAAATGAGAGCACATTTTTTTTTTTTTTTCAGAACTATTTGGAAGCTGTAAGTTTCCGCTGCTAAACAGATCAGAGTAGAACCTGCAAAATGTGCAAAACATCTCGATATCGCCAATATTTTAGCATTGAGTTTTGAAATTGGGGTCAGATCTCTAAGTTTCTACTCTCAAGACTTGACCTTCCCTCAGCTGTGATCCCAAGTACTTATTTTAGAAAATACAGTGAGTCTCAGTAGGTAAGAGCCTGGGAGGTCTCAGCGTCTTGGGCATACTTGTCATCGGATTCATACCTACTAGAAGCAAAATCCAGAGGAAACTGGTTGGCCACCATTTTTGATGAACGCATTCAAGTTGCTTTGTTGCACTCTGGGACATTGAGCCATTAATCTCCAAGGAACTTCTCTTTTTAAAATTTTCTTCCCTTTTTAAAATATAAAGATAAAAAAAGTTTAAAAGTTGAACAGAGGTCATGCCTTTGTCTTCACTGTGCTGTGGTTTGGGGAGACTGAAATGAAAGTTCCATGTTCAGAGGTCAGTCCAGACCAGGACACGTGGGTAAGCTTCTGTAGATATTAGCCCTTAGTGTTCCTAATATTTCATAACCATTGAGGAATTGATATTCTTTCAAGCAGGTTCATGTTCCCAAGCTCATGTGATAGTACGAGCATTATTCAAAAATTGGGGGAAGGCGATTTTAGCCCCACTCTGGAGAGAAGAGGACCAAGACAAAAACACAGTGAGGACTTGGCCCAAGGTCTCCAGCGAATTAGCACCAGCTGGACCTGTGACAGGATCTTGAAGACTCTGAGGCCTGTGTGTCTTTTTATTGATTTATTTATTTTTTGATTAGTGCTTCTTGAAAATTAATGTGTCTTCCAATGACCTGAAAATCACGTTAAAATGCAGATTCCAATTCAGCAGACATGGCCATGGAAGGCTGAGAATTTGCATTTCTGAAAAGCTCCCAGAAGATTCTGAGGCTGCTGGCCCACAGACCACACTGTACTTAGAACAGCAAAGTCGGGCGCCTGGGTGGCTCAGTGGGTTAAAGCCAGAGTCCTGGGATTGAGCCCCGCATCGGGCTCTCTGCTCAGCAGGGAGCCTGCTTCCCTTCCTCTCTCTCTGCCTGCCTCTCTGTCTACTTGTGATCTCTCTCTCTGTGTCAAATAAATAAATAAAATCTTAAAAAAAAAAAAAAAAGAGCAAAGGTCTTTAACTGATTGCCTCAACCTCTGGCATTTCTGAGGACTTGATGCTAATTTTCACTAGAATTCAAGAAAAAAGAAGCATGCAAAAGTCTCATAAAACGTATCATGCAGATCACTTCCCAAGTGATTATCTTCCCAACACCATGAAGTTATGTGGAAGCTGTTACAAAATACGCATTGCCCTTTATAGCGTGAGTACAAACAGGCATCCTGAAATTTTGCCACGGCCCATAGTCAACCAACTTTTCTGTGCTATTGGCTGAATGGAAGTCCAAGGGGACCCATAGAAGTCCCTCTGGTCCTTCTACTTCTTCACTCCGAGCCAACAAGCTCACTCACAAAGTGGGGGGGGGGGGTTGTCCCATCAAAAAGAACATTCCTCTTTCTTCTAAAGACTGAGTGCTCCCTCTCCGTATACACTCATTTTTCATTTACGTAGATATTTCAGCTATTTTAATTTTGTTGTGTAACCTAGGTCACCTAAACCAAATACCCTGAGAACTCATTCCAACTTGTGTGTCACATTTCATACCATACCTGAGCTTTCCACAGATCACATGGCAGAAAGAGCAGTCACGTGTTTGCAGGGAGCATGGCCCTCTTCGATCAGAGACAGCCAGGCTGCCCTAAAAAGTGGGTGCAGATACGTAGGAAAGGTTCAAGTGCAGTTTCAGAAAATCAACTCATTTCTCTCTCTCTCTCTCTCTCTCTCTCGTTTTCTTTTTCTGTTTATGTGTGTGTGTACTTTTACTTTCAGACTAAACTATCTTGGCCTATTAAGGGGGAGATCAGCAAGCTTTTTCGGGAAATGTCCAGATAGTAAATATTTTTGGCTTTACAGGCCATAGGGTCTCTTCTGAAAGGACTCACTGTTGCTCAAAAACTCACTGTTGAGCTCAAAAGAGCTCAAAATTTGCCACATACAAGATGTAAACAATGGAGGAGGGCCATGTGCCAAACAGACTTTATTCATGGACACCGAAATTAGAGCTTCCATTAATTTTCCCTTGTGGCAAAATAGTATTTTCCTTTTGATTTTTCTTTTTCCCATTTAAAAATGTAAAGACAGTTCTCAGCTCTCAGGCTTTATGAAGACCGGCGGGTAGGATTTGGCTCATGGGCCCCAGTTTGCTGACCTCTACATTAGAGGCATTTGAACCCAGCCAAAGACAACAGTCTTGTATATTGTAATGTTAAAAGTTAGATGTAGAATATTCTTCCAGATTTCCTGCGTTTATGATGGCAGCTTGAAAGGAAACCAATGCTGTGTGCTGGGAACTGTTCTAAGTGTTCTGCAAATGTTTTTTTCATGTTCGCTTTTGGTATATAATACATTCTCATTTCCTAGGGCTGTTTAGTTTGTGAATGTGAAACCTTCAACTTCCTGTGTCAACCTCAAGTAGCTAGGTTTTCCTATTTGTTTAAATTCCTTTAGTGGAGCGCTCGCTTCGGCAGCACATATAATAAATTCCTCTAGTAGACTCTCACCTTGTATTTATTTATCTGAGTTCCAAAGGCTGACCATATTCATAGCGAGAGTTTGGAAATGTAAGTAGTCATTTTCTGCAAAGGAATATATTCTGACCGATTCATTTTACTGAAACTTCCTAAACTATGTACTTTCAGTTAAGTAATAATGAGAGTAATATGGGCTTGGGACCAGGTTCCTCAACCCTGTGGCTTGCATATGTTATAACTGCAAAAATGTGGTTGGATTTTTTTCATGGAGATATTCTAGGCATAGTCCAGAAACTGATCCAGAATGAAATTGATCTTTGTAACCCCTATCTTCAACAAGGTTCGCGTGCTTTTTGTGTATGCAAAAAAAAAAAAAAAAAAAAAAAAAAGAAAAAAGAAGAAGAAGAAGAAATCTGCTTTTTTGTTAGATATTTTCTTTTGCATATTTCATTTTACATCTGACCCAATCGCCCATCAGACTCCTTTCTACTATCGCCATACACATGCCAATTAATCTCCATAGCCTCCACCGTAGTGATTTCTCTGACATCTTGAAATTAATTTTCTCCAAACATCTCATTTGTCTATCCCTCCTCTTGGTAGCACTACGCTCACACAAGACACGTGGGCTTTTTGGTTCGGCATTCTTCTTTTAGGGCTTCTGTAAACCATCACCTGATTGCTCATCCGATGGATATGGAATGAATTTACTAACCAGAATATCTTTTTGTGACCCATAAAATTAATTTATTTCCATCAAGCGAGTTTATTTGGGGAACGGGCCAGCAAGAAACATCTGAATCATAATCACTTTTGGAACAGTCCTTGTACTCCATAAAAACAACATGGACTCAGGCCCGCTTCCAAGGCTCTGGGCTCCCTCCGACTCAGGAGAGCGGAATGGAGCGGCTCCAGCCGCAGAACACGAATGAAGAGAATGCCCTTGGACCTGCAAGATGCTGGGTCGGACAGGCCAGGACACCTGTCAGCAGGAAGGAGCGCAGATCAAGGACATGCCTGGGTGGCCTCCTGATGGAAGCACAGTGTCCTGGAAGAAAGAAAGAGAACCGCCGCCGAAGTCTAAGTAAGCAAATCCGCAGTGTTATCTGGACCCGGCTAGTTCGTGTGTGCTTAATTTGCCGGTTCCTAAAACTGAATAGTGAAGAAAGGAGGTACATGCAGTTGGCACATCTTTACCTGTTTCCAGTGACGTAAGGCTTGGAAGAAAATTGACTAAAAGAGAAGCAGAGTCATGCTCAACAGGAAGCCCATTGGGTTTGCCCTTCGCGCTTCAGCCCCATTATTTCTTGCTTGGTTGCCCTGCTGCGGGGGAGGCAGGGACAGAGCTGATGCCAACACCATTCCTGTTAACCCAGGGGGAGTTGTCTCTGCTGCCTGCTGTACCAGAATTGCCCTCCCGATCCTGCGATGACATTTGGCAGTGCCCTGGTATTCCCTGAGGACACCTTCTGATGAAATTTACCCCCAACACCAGGCTCCCAGGGGGGTTTCATTGCAGCTTGGGTAACTTTCCACTGCCACAACACAGGGGAGCCAGTGGAACCTCTCTCCTGAAGATCAAGCCCGGAGGGGCACCTGGGTGGCTCAGTAGATTAAAGCCTCTGCCTTCAGCTCAGGTCATGGTCTCAGGGTCCTGGGATCAAGCCCCACATCGGGCTCTTTGCTCGGCGGGGAGCCTGCTTCCTCCTCTCTCTGTGCCTGCCTCTCTGACTACTTGTGATCTCTCTCTCTCTGTCAAATAAATAAATAGATTTTTTTTAAAAAAGACCAAGCCAGGGGAATCCTGCATTTTCCCCACAATGTGTCGGGCAAAACAGGAAGCAGTGGAACAATCTGGTCAGCTGATGGAAGTGCCCTAACCCATTTGGTGCACACTTCTTCCTCCTCAGCACTGGGGCATCTTGGCTGGGTCAGTCTCTGTCATACCGCTGGAGGCCAGAAGCACCTCCTGATTAGGTATGACAGCCAAAATTGTCTTCAGGTGTTACCCAGTGTCCCTGGGGATATGGGGACGACATTGCTCCCAGATGAGCACTATTCTCTTGTATGGGGGAATTGTGGGGTTACACATGACCCCTAATAGGATTCCTTTTAGCTCGGCTCCTTTTGGCACACTTGTCATTCCCAATTTTGAAGTATATAAGAGGCAGTCATGTAGGCTCCTCGCTCCATCAAAGCAAAGCAGGTGCTCATTAAAAGTATAATGAGTCAGGATGCCTGGGTGGCTCAGTCAGTTAAGCATCTGCCTTCGGCTCATGTCATGATCCCAGGGTCCTGGGATCGAGCCCCGCATCAGGCTACCTGCTCAGCAGATGGGGGAGAGTCTGCTTCTCCCTCTACCCGCTGTTCCCCCTGCTTATGCTTTCTCTCTCTCTGACAAATAAATAAATTCTTTAAGGAAAAAAGAAGTATGATGAGCTAAAGTACATTTTCTTTTTTTCTGCTAATCCCCTGTCTGTTTCACTGTGTGCTAGTCTAGGGCTGTCGACACTCTTTTCCTGGTAAGTGAAAGACAAGGACTCTTTGGCTTTGGCCGTCCAGTCCTGGCTCAGTTTCAGATCACAATTTCCTTTGCTTAACCGCCAGATCTTAACTTAAGGGCTCCCCCCACAAGACCCTTGTGTTTGGGGTACACTTGCAGGCTCGAATAACTCAGTGCTGGGTAAGCCTCTCTTCTCCTTTCTCTCTGACTGTCTTCACATCTGCCTGTGGCCCTTACTGGCCTTCAGTGATCTCCGAGCCTCTGTTTTAGGTCCTCCACATTCCTTTTCAGAGCCCTCAGTCCTGGGCAGGTCTTTTCACAAATAATCAGTCATGGGCAGCCAAGAGAGGATGTACTTAAGGTAGAGCCTACAGGTGGGAGTTTGGGAATCGGTCGATGTTTAAGTTGTTGTATGAGCCCGAGCAGAATGTCCACGGCCTTCACTATGTCTCTGGAAGCATTTAGGGCACACAGAAAATTCCAGAACCACATCTCCAGATCCTGGCCCCGCAAAGTTTAATGGCATGTTGAGATCCATTAAACAAATGAGCAACTCCTACTTTATACCTTGTCTTTGAGGGAAAGGATTCACTTCATTATCTCAGTAAATGCACATGGAGCCCTATTGAATACTGGGTCCTGCCCTAGGTATTAGGGGCATAGCAGTAGCAAGATGTAAGCAGTACCTACCCTCACGGAAGTTACAATAGCAGGATGAACTAGCTCAAGGAGAAGAGAAGATGGGGCCTGGCACACGTTTCTGAATGAAGCCAGTGTCTTAGATCATTTTTGAAAGTGAAAAATAAAAATATGCTGTGTGAAAAGTTCACAATGAAAGAACCATTCCATGGCTTGGTGTAGATCCATAGAATTGCTAAGGAAAACCAAATATAGGGATCATGGAGTGTAAGAAACCAAATGCACAGAAAGGCACAGTCGCCTTTTGTCTGGAAGGAAACTTACAAAGGACTTTTGCTCCCTATCCTTGAAAGAAGTGTTAAGCTCTGTGGCTTCTTTAGAAAATTTAGAGGCACCATGAAGAATTCCTTGAACTACAAATGCAATTAGAGTAAAGAAGCCTTCAATAATAACACAGAGTTTTGTTTTGACCCTTTTACTGTGCTGCTAGGACATTTGGCGGAGTAGGGCGGCCTCCAAACAACCTGGTTTCTGGGTCATGTTGATCTATCAGCCCTTGGTGATTTTATTCCTCGTGGGGGGCGGCTGTGGAAAAAGGATGCAGAGCATTATTTTTCTTGATTGAATCATATAAAGAATAATATTGCGAAAGATTATTATATAATTGATTCTCCCATTTAAAAAGTATGGTCACAAGCCATTTTCAAAACTAGATTTTTATTTTCCAGTATGCTGCGCCTTGGGCAATATGTGACAAGGCACAATGCCATCTTATCCTACCCATTAATTGTTAATGAGGATATTGTCCAGAAAGAAAGAAAGAAAGAAAGAAAGAAAGAAAGAAAGAAAGAAAGAAAGAAAGAAAAGAAAAGAAAAGAAAAGAAAAGAAAGAAAAGAAAGTTAGGAGCATAATGATTACATTTTAGCTCAGAAAGGCAAACAAAAGAACTAACAGGCTTATTTTAGTTAAAAACAAAAAAAGTCTCATGTCTCTAGACAAGAGAAGAAAGTGCTTAATAGAGATATATGAGAATATTATCTTAAGAGACAGTTAAGAGACTAAGTTTTGGGGAGAACCATTTGATGTACTTGAAAGTGGTTTGATTTTTCCAGTATTTCCAAAATGAATGAATAATACTATTTGTCAAGATTTTTGAGTCTCCTTATTAGCATAAGAGACATCTTAAGAAACTGAGAAGACTTATTGTGAGCCCTGTAACCCACCACTGAGGACTTGGAGAATGGGATAAGCACCTGAAGGCTAAGAGCAGAATTTAGATTCTGAATGCTACCGACCAATGGATGAGAGTCTACCAAAATTATCAAAGGTTTGATTTCTGAGTTTCTAAGAAAACCAGTCATTACCAGTAGGGAGTGTCGGTCCTCTGGAAGGAGTGATGTCTGGTCAGTCTAATATTGTTTTAAGATAAAATTACAGGGGTGTTTGGGTGGCTCAGTCTGTAAGCATCTGCCTTCAGGCCAGGTCACGATCCCAGGGTTCTAAGATCGATCCCCACATCGGGCTCCCTGCTCAGCAAGGAGTCTGCTTCTCTCTCTGTCTGCAGCTCCCCCTGCTTGTGCTCTCTCTGTCAATATAAATAAATAAAAATCTTTTAAAAAATAAAATAAAAAATAAACATACTACATTGGAAGGAGAACAATATGAGAACATCAGGGAAAAGATAACTAATCCATCACCTTACAACCAACAAACACAATTCAAAGCTACTTCGACATATATGTAGCTTCCTACCAGTCGCATCTAGGAATATAATGCAATGCATAAAATATTATTTTATAGTAAGCAACACTAATGATAAAAATACGTCCTGTTGAAATATATATATATATATATACATATATATATATATATATATTATATACACATATATACATATATAGTTTTTTTTGAGAGGCAAATTGTTTGAAGACCTAAAAAGTGACAGAGACAGCAAGTGGATTGTAGATGGAAATGACAATATTGTTGTGCGGACTTACTAATTATGGCTTTTGGAAGTTGCGTTTAGTGGCCATAATACAACTCAGAGCTCTTTTCGGTGATGATCCACTGGATGGAAATCATCCTGGAAATCCCACTGGTTCCGTGTTTTTCTTGGAGGTGGTGGGGAGGAATACCACTGGTGTAGTTAAACCAATTGTTCCCATGCCCCCGACCTCCCCACACGTGACCGCCTTAGCAGTGGGAACATGTGGTCAGGGACTATAGGAACTCGTGATAATGCGGTCTGGGTGGTTATTCTATTTATAACAAATTTCCTAACAAGGCACATGGGATCTGTGATCTCTGCTTAAGTCTCAGGAGAAGTGCTGAAACTGAAAAATAACCTCAAACAAGAGCCCTTTCTCTCTCTCTCTCTCTCTCACTCACAGACACACACACAGACACAGACACACAGTAGATAAATAGCAGAACCTAATTTGTTTATTTCTCCAATACTTTTCTCTTTCCCCCAGACTCTGCCAGCTCCCCCACCAAGGTGGTTAAAATAAACAAACAAACACAACTGTAATCATTACCACCACTCCATCCCAAGCAGTGTGTTTCTAGAACCTGGAACTCCACAAAGGTTGTCTGAGGTTGGTGTCCGTTCGAAAGGCGCTGGTTTCTGTATCTTTGTAATATGTGTCCGCCTCCCTGCAGGAGGAAATGATCCCTATGGCGATTAGGATAAAATATGCTCAATATAGCTGATTTTTCTTTGTCTACGAGCTTCTGTCCAGTGCTCGTGGCATTGACAATAGGCTCCGGGTGGGAAAGGAAAGTTAAGTACCCGGGGAGAGACAGACTGAGGAAGCAAGAAGGAGGCGTCTGGGTGGCCACCACTACCAGATTCCATTTCATTTCTAAAATTGGAATTTCTGTGTTCCTCCATTTGTTTGCATAGGGCTTTCTCATTTTGCATTATTTTCTCTTGTTTTTGTTCTGGAATCCAATGCCAGCCCACTGTGAGGGGGAAGCTTCTAGATAGTGTTTATGAACAGCCGAAGGCAAGCATCAAGTTAAATAGCATATATAGGGCGCCTGGGTGGCTCAGTGGGTTAAAGCCTCTGCCTTTGGCTCATGTCATGATCTCAGGGTCCCGGGATCGAGCCCCGCATCGGGCTCTCTGCTCAGCGGGGAGCCTGCTTCCTCCTCTCTCTCTCTACCTGCCTCTCTGCCTACTTGTGATCTCTGTCAAATAAATAAATATAATCTTTAAAATAAATAAATAAATAAATAACACATACACCTCCGGAGGGATTTGGCTCTTCCTGCTTTGCAGTCTTCACATCACTGAATGCCCTAAACCCTGTTCGATTCCCTCTGTAAGAATGCATTTTTCAGCACTGGAGGTCCTCTGACTTTGGCGAGAGGTTCAGCGGGCAATGCTGACCAAGGCACTGCCAGAGCAAAGTTCAAAAAGCTGGAAATGTGATTTTTAATGCAAATATAGGGTAAGCATGTATCAACAACATCGGATTCATCAATTCATTAATGAGCAGGGCGCCCGATGTGGGGCTCGATCTCAGGACCCCGGGATCATGACCCGAGTCAAAGGCAGACACCCAACCGCTGAGCCACCCAGGCACCCCAGAAACACACTTCTGTAGAGAATTGAATCCCCTTGGCTTGAGTATGACTTGGAAGGGGTACACAGCCATCCTTTATTTACTTGCAAGCATTGTACAAGTTTTACTCACAGGGCCACACAGAAGGCATTCGGGCTAAAGTTTGGTGGCAAGGGGTTTTGATGGGTGTTGGTGTCTGAAATTCCCTCATAATTCTCCCAAAACTCTATGTCATGAAAAGCTTCAGCCACCACAGGAAAACCCCAATATTTAAAAAAAAAAAAAGAGAACTTGTAGGGGAGCTTGACTCTGTGCATTTCTCAGTATGGAAAATCGTCTCACCTCGGCCAGAGGTTCAACCGGCGGTGCGGACCAAGCAGGCAGAAATGGAATCAATTACAGCTCTGGACACAGGCTTGAAGGTGCAGGAGTCAGATTCCAGTTCTGGGCTGACATGTTCACGCAGCTGCCCCTGCTGCAGGCTCGGTTTTGCAGCCATCCAGTGGGGGTGGGGAGACTTCTCTTGCCTGCTCCACGGAAGTGCTGATGTCAAGACAGGTTGTGATAATGAACAGAGCTGCTGTTTGTTATTATCAAAGCTACCCTGCACGGGACGCTGACTGAAGCAGGGGCTTTCTATCCCCAAAGTCAAAGCCTGTAGCAAGCCACACAGCTCTTGGTTATGGCAACCTGCGTCAGAAATACTGTTACTTGCACGCCGGTGCCCAGCGACCCCTTTTTTGGTGCTAACGCTGTCTCAATTTTGTTTGCGGCCACAGACCACCTCTGTCCCACAGATCCTGTTGTACTGGGAGTTCTCGTGGGACCTGGTTCTGGGCGGGGAGCCTTAAGCAAAAGTCTTCTTAGGACAGGGGCGAACTCTGGACAGCTTTTGCTTCCAGGACAGAAAGAAACTGGGCTGGCTGGTGGGATCTTCCCCTCTTCCGGTCCCATTTTCCCTTGGATGCAGAAGCGATGCTTGGAATCTGGAACATGAAAGAGAGACCAAGGGAATGGCAGGCATATGGGTCCAGCTGTGATAGGGAGGAGCTGTTCGATCTGAACACACAAGGGCCCGTCTCCGAACTTCCTGTTCCGTGAAGAAATTAATACCTCTAGGCTGAAGTCACTCAAGTCTGGTTTTCGACTACTTGCAGCTGAACACAACACTGAGCAATGTACAGGCAGCAGTGGGAGAGCTGAGTCTTCCGAGGTAAACTGTAGATTTTGGGCGATGAGCTTGCATCAGTGTACGTTCATACCTGGTAACAAATGTTACCTGATGCACATTGTTGATAACAGAGGATGCTGTGCTTATGAGGGGGAGGGGCCAGGTGGGAAATCTCTGTACCTTCCACTCAATTTTGTTATGATACAAACCTAAAACTTTAAAAGTTCTAGTCTTAGGATACCTGGGTGACTCAGTTGGTTGAGTGTCCGACTCTTGGTTTCAGCTCAGGTTGTGATCTCAGCATCATGGGATCAAGCCCCGTGTCAGGCTCCACTCTGGGTGTGGAGCCTGCTTAAGATTCTGTCTCCTTCTCCCCCTGCCTCTGCCCCTTCTTGGCCTATAAAAAAAGAGAGAGAGAAAGAGAGAGAAGTACACCAAACTTGTGATTCGCAAACTTCCGATTTGCAAACTTCCTTTTCAGCGTTTCGTGTGAGAAATTGCTCGGGAACTTCCAGACACGTCTGTACTCAGCTAGTGGTGTTTTGCAGGAGGCAAGTGAGGCCTGTCTGGTGGGCCTTTTTGGAAAACACCAATCTGTGTGCTATCCAAAACATGTAACATTCGTGCCGAATGACGTCCAGCTAGCACACTGCACAGGTGGGAGAACATACTGAAGAATCCACTATGATCAGGGCACCCTACTGGTTCAGTCGATAAAGCCTGTGACTCTTGATCTCAGGATTACAGGTTCAAACCCCACGTTGGGTGTAGAGATGACTTAAAAATAAAATCTTAAAAAGAAAAAAAAGGAAGAATCCAGTATGATGGAAAACATTTCATTCTTTTAAAAAATTAAAAAAAAAAAAAAGCTTTAAATGTGCAAAAAATTAAAAAAGTAAAAGCTTTAAATGTGCAAAAAATTTTTTTTTTTATTTTTAAAGATTTTATTTATTTATTTGACAGAGACACAGCAAGAGAGGGAACACAGCAAAGGAGTGGGAGAGGGAGAAGCAGGCTTCCTGCTGAGCAGGGAGCCTGATGCGGGGCTTGATCCCAGGACTCCGGGATCATGACCCGAGCTGAAGGCAGATGCTTAATGACTGAGCCACCCAGGTGCCCCAACATTTCATTCTTTAAAAAAAAAATTCTCTTCTTTTTGTTATTGGTAGTTCTATATGTTAGATTTTTTTTTTTTTTTTTTTTCTCCATGGGGTCAAAAAGTACCTAATTATATGACTACAAGTAAAATAGGACACAGAAATAGGGTACTGGCAGTTTTTCCACTTTCATTTGTGTGTAAATTTTTATTTCAATTTATTTAACAAAATTTTGTCTTAATTTTTGTTTTCTGCATGTGTATGAATTTTTAATATAAATGCAGGGATGTAAAGCATTAGTGCAAGTCAAAATACTTCAGTGAACCTGTTTCCACAGCTCAGATTTACAACAATTACAACTAAGCCTGTTAAATTCTTCTGGACCATGCCACCATTTGGGTTTTTTACCAAGTACATTTCTTATTGGCGGCAACTAAATGGTGTTTGTGGCATCTGGATTGTATGGTGGATTCCATCCGTTCACTACACTTTTCTAACTGGGTTGGTTGTCCTACAAGTAAGCACATGTTTTTAATGTCTGCTTTCTGGGCTGTTCCTGTAAGTTTGCTACTCGAATACATTAAACCATTTAAAAAAAAAAAAAAAAGTTAAAGTCTAAAAAGACCTGTATCTGTAGGAGTTTCAAGTTTGATTATTCAACTAATGCCACTTTCGTTATGAAATCCCAGACTCTCTCATTTCTGGTGCCTGGCTTTTCTTATGGAAATGCAATGGCTTTCATAATCCTCTAGGCCCTTCCTCCTAAAAAAAAATCCTTAAAGATGATCTTCAAAGACCAACTCTTCAAAATTGTGTATGTGATTATTACCCTAAACTTGACATGGGGTTACTGTTTTAAATCACTTTGCCTTGTTAGTCCTATAAATTATAGAAATACCTTGGAACTGAAAACATTTTGCCATGCAGATTTAATTGATTCATTAAATTAAAAATAAAAAGAATATTGGCTAAGTTCTAGGTGTTGGGAAGATAAAGTTTAGGGAAGAAGATAGAGTTGGAAAAAATTAATTTCAAAAAGACTGGAAGAAAAGTGACCAAAATGTCTTTGTTGTTATTCTGAATGAGAAGGATCCGTGAGCAATTTCACTTTTTGGGAGAGGGAAGGGTGCTAAAAAGTGGTTTTATTAAAGGTATGAGGATATGACACTTTGCCTTGTTAGTCCTATAAATTATAGAAATACCTTGGAACTGAAAACATTTTGCCATGCAGATTTAATTGATTCATTAAATTAAAAATAAAAAGAATATTGGCTAAGTTCTAGGTGTTGGGAAGATAAAGTTTAGGGAAGAAGATAGAGTTGGAAAAAATTAATTTCAAAAAGACTGGAAGAAAAGTGACCAAAATGTCTTTGTTGTTATTCTGAATGAGAAGGATCCGTGAGCAATTTCACTTTTTGGGAGAGGGAAGGGTGCTAAAAAGTGGTTTTATTAAAGGTATGAGGATATGACCCATTTCACTCAGTGTGGAACATTCTATGGGTTTGGACAAAGCTGTAATGACGTGTAACCACCATTATAATGTCGTACAGAGTAGTTTCACTGCCCTAAAAGTCCCTAACCTATTCATTCTTTCCTCTTCCCAACCCCTGGCAGCCACTGATCTTTCTACTGTCTGCATTTTGGTTTGAAAAATATGGCTACTAGGTCTGACATGGCCCCTGGCACGAAGATAGATAGGTATGGGTCACATTTTTGAAGCCAAAATTACATAGACTTTTGTCAGACCCCCCCCCCCAACCCCACCCCACCGCAGTTCACAGACTGGCAAAGTGAAAGGGGCCTTGGAAATGACGTAGACCAATTCCCTAACTCTCAGATGAGGAAACTGAGTCCCAGACAGATGAGTGGCAGACAAGGATTTGATCCCAGGGCCTGGGCTAAAACTGGTAGTCCTGAAATGTCAAGTAGATTCCTGACACATGGACACAGCATTTCCGGGTTAAGAATCCTGCTAGGAGGAGACCAGCCCTGCACCAGGTGGGGAGCGGGCAGGGGCGAGGGTTGGCGGGGAATGGCCAGGTTAGCAGCCATTGTTTTACAAGTACTTTCTGAGTGGCAAGGACTCTACTGCAAAATGTTTTAAAATCAACTTTACTTTTTGAGGTGTTTTGGGTTCACAGCAAAATTGAGGGGAAGGCACACAGATTTCCTATGTTCCCCCTTCCCCCCACCACATATCAATCCTCCCCCAGTAGCAACATCCCCCACCAGAAGGGACATTTGTTACCAACTCATGAACCTACACCGACACGTCATTATCACCCAGAGTCCGCAGTTGACATTACATTTCACTCAGTGTGGAACATTCTATGGGTTTGGACAAAGCTGTAATGACGTGTAACCACCATTATAATGTCGTACAGAGTAGTTTCACTGCCCTAAAAGTCCCTAACCTATTCATTCTTTCCTCTTCCCAACCCCTGGCAGCCACTGATCTTTCTACTGTCTGCATATCTTTGCCTTTCCAGAATGTCATCCCGTTAGGAATCTCAAAGTCTGTAGCCTTTTCAGACTGGCTTCTTTCACTGAGTAATAGGCATTTAAATTTCCTCGATGGCTTTTCATGGCTTGAAAAGTGCAGAATAGTATTCCCTTGTCTAGATATATCACAATGTATCCGTTCACCTACTGAAGGACATCCAGAGGCTTCCAAGTTTTTGGTCGTTGGGAACGAAGCTGCTACCAACATCCATGTGCAGGTTTTTTGTGTGGATTTAAGTTCGTAGGTTAAGAGTGTTTGGTTCTGTGAGAAACTGCTAGACTGTCTTCCAGAGTAGCTGGGCAAGGACAGCCCAAGAAGGAAGAACAGTGTCCCACCCCCTACCCCAAGAACCCGAAAGTAAATAGTCTTTGTTCCATCAGCCAAGGCACAGAAAGCCAACTTCTTGCTATGATCCAGTGTTCACGAGTGTTTGAGGTCCTGGAGACATGTTATACAAACAACACACAAACAACACGGGGGAGCTCAGAGCTCAAGTTTCAGCTCAGAGCTATTCTGCTCATGGAGAAAGAATCCCCGGAACTATGGTTGTGTGCAGTGGGGGAGGTCCCTAGGATATGGTTTATCTGGGCAGAGCCTGGCTTTACTGGGTACAACCTGCCTGGGTTCCCTCTTGGCCAAACTTCTGGCTTTATCTCTTGATAATACAGTGTGTTTACTCAACCTGCCCTTGTACCTGGGAGTTGTTGTAGGCAGTGGCTGTGTTTTACTGCTCTTATTCCAATCTCTGGGCCTCTATAAAAAGAAGGAAAGTGGGAGGAAGAGGAGGAAGCTGGATCCAACCTTTCAAAAAACAAAACTCATAAAAATCCAAGAGAAAAGAAAAGAAAAAAGAAGTAATTCTTATATTTTAGAAGGAGATCATCTTTTACTAGGTATTGAGGTTTTACGTTTCCTGGCATTTCTTGAACTTGTGGAAGAAAGTTGTAAAAACACCCACCAAATGTCACTGTGAAAAGAAAGAAACACAACTCATGAGACAGGGGTCAATAAAGACCAGGGCAGATATAAATTTTATGTTGCCACAGAACGGACTGCTCCTATCTAAGCGAAAACTATGGCGGAAAGGGAGCCGACATCTTGAAATCCGATGAAAGATAGAGTCGACCCTGCCGGTCCTCCACCACGTCATAAAAAAGATGGTTAACTTCAGATTAAGATGCCATTTACAGACCACAGAAGTCACTCTTTTTTTTCTTCAAATTTTTATTCAAATTCTAGTTAGTTAACATATAGTATAATACTGGTTTCAGGAGTAGAATGGAGTGACTGACTCCATGTTTCCATGGGTTTGCCTATGCTGGATATTTCTTGGAAGGGGAGTCATAGTATAGTATAGTATGGATTCTTTTGGGTCTTCATATGTACTTGTGTATTTATGTATATTCTTCATATATTATTTTCACTTAGCATAACATTTTCAAAATTCATCCACACTGTGTACTTCTTTCTTTTTTATGGCTAATAATTCTCTGCTGTAAGGACACACCAAAGCTTGTTTATCCAGGATGAGATAAGCAACAGGAGGTCAGTGACTCATTTGCCTGGATTGTCAGTGGTGTTTACGATATAGTGTAAAAAAACAAAACAAAACAAAAAAAAACCTTAGTATATTAAGAGCTATATTTAAACAATACAACCTCCTTTGAGCCAGGCCTCCAGACACCCACCTGGTCACCCGAGTGCCAGTTTAGTCATGACAGCTCAAAGAATTTCCCTGATGGGAGTGTGCACTGTTTTTCAGGGAGTTGCGCTGTTTTTCAGGTGCAAAATGTCACTCAAAGCATATAGAAATGTTTAGATATTCAGGGACTGGAATGTTTAAAGTTCTGGCAGAACCAAAGGAGACATACAGATGGCCAATGAGCATATGAAAAGACGTTCCCCACTGTTTAACACAAAGGAAATGCAAATTAAAACAGCAAAGAAATATCACTACATACCCATTAGAATGGCCAAAACCTCAAACACCAACACAGCCAAACAAATGCTGGGGAAGACTGTAAAATAATGAGAACTCTCACTTTTTTTTATCCCAATCTACTTTCAAGCTTAAGATGCATCATTTTTTTTAAGATTTCTTTTTTTTTTTTTTTTTAAGTACTAATCTCTACAACCCAATGTGGGGCGTGAATTTACAACACTGAGATCAAGAGTCACACACTCTACCGACTGAGCCAGACAGGTCCCTTGAGATGCATGGCATCTCATATGTGATGAAGTTCTTGAACCTAGGTGGGGTTCGGTGGGGTGAGGTTCGGAGCCGAGCTAAAGAAAGAATTCTTAAGACGTCTCTGGTGCAAAAAGGTGGTTTATTAGAGCACGGGGACAGGACCCGTGGGCGGCTGCCCCGGGTTGTGAGGGTAGGCATGTTATATACCCTGCTGTTGGGGGAAGGTGAGGGGAAGGGAGGTTTCAGTGGAGTTTTCATATGCTAAAGAAGGCCTACAAGGTGCCAGGATGTTCCAGGCCTGCCGGAGGCCTTGCCCTTGCTGCTGGATCAATGTTGTCTTTAGACCAGCCATTAACATTAAGATAGTTGGGAGACTTTTTGGTGGGGTGTCACAATCCTGCTATCAATCATCTTTGTTAGTGAGATTTCGGACATTTGTAAACCAAGGGAGACTCCTGTCTAGCAGGATTGTGAGCTCTGCAAGTTAACTCTTTGCTTATTGTTCATGGCAGTCCGGGCTGCCTGAGGGATGCTACACTTATGGAGGGGAAAGGGTGAAGACGGGGTGCAAGGCGCCAGCTTTTGCTTTGTCCTCAGCCAGCCTCCTGCTCCCTCATCATATGGATACAGTATATTTTATCATATGGATACAGTATATTTTATATTACCACTTATTTTTAAAATAAAATTATTGATTTAATTATTTGACAGAGAGAGAGAGAGAGAGCGCGTGTGCGCACAAGCAGAGGGAGCAGCAGGCAGAGCAGGCACAGGGAGAAGCAGGCTCCTCGCTGAGCAAGAAGCCTGATGCAGAACTTGATTCCAGGACCCTGGGATCATGACCTGAGCCAAAGGCAGATGCTTCACCAACTGAGCCACCCAGGCATCCCTATATTACCACTTCTAAGAAATCTCTGAACTGTTGTTGTCGTCATTACAAGAATTACAGTGGTAAACATCCTTAAAATCAAGCCTTTGGGAGTATCTACAAGTATTTCTCCAGAGTAGATGTATGAAATTCAATTGCTAGGCCCAAGGATATGCCCAACTCTAAGTACCCATGCTCTTTTTTGCTAGAAGATCAAAGGGTCAGCACCAAGTCGGAGTGCGGTCTGGAGCCAATGTCTTCTGTATGCCCAACTCCACGATGCCCTTGTGCCCATGACCTCATCAAAGATGTGAACATTCAAATGGGAGCGTAGGAAACCAGTAGATTCTGAGAAAGGTTCTGAGGCTTCAGCAAGTGGTGGGGAAGGTTAGATGAAAAGCCAAGAGTGCTGTCCATACATAAGCAAACAGTGGAGGCATTTATCACAAATCCAGCTCCTGAGAGTATCAACTGTGATTAAATGCAAGGGAAGTATAAAGCCAAATTTAAACTTCAAGGTGATGAAGAATTTCATATTAGCTATTAAATGAAAATGCCTCGCTGCATACAGATCAGGAAATTATTAAAACAAAACATTCCAAGCATTGTAAAATGTTTCCAGAGACATCTGAGTCATTTTATAAAAATAGGTTATTTTTCTCTTATGACTAAGAGTTGGTATGAAATGTTAGAAATATAAACCAGAAACCCCTCACTGGGGCCGGTGATACATGACAAGGAATTTCAAGTTCCCTTGAGCAAGTCCCCGATCAAATGGGGGTACTTGTTTGAGCTTTATAACTACCAAGCAGAAAAGGGACATAGGATAAAACCGAGTCCATGACAAAGAGCTGCGCTCAACAGTCATCAAGCACAAAGGGCTCAATCGTAGCTTGCGATTCTCAGCTACATCTTCTGACCTGTAGAAATGGCGCCCCATGGAACAAGGCTCTGGTCTCAACTATTTTATTTCCAGATGTTATGACCTCAGCCCGATCATTCCCTTATCTTCCGTGTCAAGGGTTTGCCGATCTCTACCCTTGTCTATCTCCCAGGATTATAGTGGGCATGAAACTAGGGAACAACTCTGAAAATGTTTTCTCAACGATGGCGTAATGGTCGGTGTTGCTATTATAAAAAGTGGACGTAACGAGCCAGTGGCAAGGCTGAAAGATGGATGGCCTTTTGTCTTGACTGTGTACCAACTACTGTGCTAGTATGTAGCTTTGGGTAGCATCTAGAATAGATACCGGTGGTGCCCCACTTGGATCCCCAAGTGCCGACGCGGAGGCATCGTCCCCCAGCGGCAGACAGCTGTCCCTGTCTTCAGGGAACCACCATGGCCAAGGGGAGTTGCCTTGTCTGGGAGGTCATGCTCCGCCCTCCACCACCACAGCTCCCAATGAGAGGGATCCCACAGGGAGCTTCTCTTGCTTCAGGGTGCAACTCAATGGCGTTCTTCATGCCCTGGAGCTCCCCATGGGGTCAGGCTGGAACTAAGCTTAGACTGAATCCTTGCTTTCCTCCTTTCCCTTCTCTATCGTGTCTCCCATGGTCCTTTTCTCCTAAGAGCACTACTTCGATAATTCCCATGTACCTAAATCCAAATCACAAGTTTTGCTTCTAAAAAATTCACTAAAGACATTATACTTTCTTATCTTCCCTCCACGTGTTGCTCTACAAATCTTCCTCAACTTCCAGTGGGGTTCCATCCTGATAAAGCCATCGTAAACTGAAAATATCAGAAGTCAAAAACACGCTGACTACAGCTAACCTCCTGAACATCACAGCTTAGCCTAGCCTACCTTAAGTGTGCTCAGAACACTTGTAAGTGGCTTACGGTTGGACAAAATCATCTCACACAAAGCCCATTTGCTCATCAAGTGTTGACAATCTCATATAATTCATTAAATACTGTACTGAAGGTGAAAAACAGCCTGCTTTCCTGGGGACACAATGGTTGTCAGCGTATCATTTGCTCATTCTCATGATCGTGAGGCTGACTGGGAGCTGTGGCTCACTGCCCTGCCCAGCATCATGAGAGAGGACCGGACCACATGTCGTCAGCCTGGGAAAATATCTAGCCTCAAAATCCCACGTTCAAGGGCCTTGGGTGGCTCAGTCGGTTAGGCATCTGCCTTTGGCTCAGATGGTGATCTCAGAGTCCTGGGATCAAGCCCCATGTTGGGCTCCCAGCTCAGCAGGGAGCCTGCTTCTCCCTCTCCCTCTGTGATCTCTCTGGCATTTGCTCTCTCTCAAAGAAATAAATAAAATCTTAAAACAAAACAAACAAACAAAAACCCTTCCAAGTACCATGTTCATTGAATGCATATCACTTTTGCACTATCATGAAGTTGAAAAGCTTATGTCGAATCATAGTTCCAGGACGCTCTGCAGTTTTATTTCAGAGCAATTTCTCAACACAAAGAGTTGAAAGTTTGGTCAACGGGCTGTTCTGTGGTTCCTGTGCCAAGACTAGTTAAATATTCATTTTTACACAAAATGTTGCTCTTTATGATGACCTTGGTGGTTCTCATGTTACCCCCGTTCTGTTACGTTGTACTTTTCATGCAAATCGCCTCCCAAGAAATGACTTGAGAATGAACTCCCGTTCTCTCTCTAGATGAAACAAAATTCTTTCTGAGCAACTCAGAGCTGAACAGTGAGTTTTGCTGATGCAACTAAGTCAGAGCCTTGTTGATTCTTCTTCCACTGTGCAAACGAACAAACGTCCTGGGTTTTTTGTTTTGTTTATAAATTGGTTTTTCTTCCTGGCTACCAGGCTAACTTTCTTCAGGTTGGATGAAATCCCCCGGGGCCAGGTCCCTGTGCATAATAGAGTTGCTCCTGGGACCTGCTGGGCTACAGACACGACTACTATTTCGGTCGGGAATGCTTCACCTAGTAACCTTCACATGGGACCTGGTGAAGGGGAAGATAGGAAAATGGTCTAGGCTGTAGCATCTTGTCGGTTTCCCACAATTACCTTGCAATGGCCCATGATAAACACAACAATCCTATCAACGTGTTAGCACATCACATCGTTTCTTCTGGGGACTTGTGAATGTCCTTTGTGCAGTCCAAAGGCGGGCAACACAAGCCTGTGGGGCTAGAAGTCTCTCCTTCGCTGGCTGTTGGGCAAAGGGATTCCCCAAACCTCTGAGCTTCTTGTGAATTTGGCTTGCTTGTGCAAACATGGTTCTCTCTGCTGATAGTCACAAACATTGCTGCAATCCCCTGTCCCTAGGCCAAGAAAGCACAGAATGGGGGGGGGGGAGTAATTCAGAGTTTTATACTTCTCCTGAAACCTAGAGTCACTTTTTCCTTTGTCTCTTTCTTCCTCCAAACTCCAGTTCTGCATGTATTTACTTACTTTACTATGGTGCTCAACGGGTTAACACAGAGGAAACCAAATGGAAAGCTTTGCCTGGGCTTTTCTGCTGCAAACAGTCAACTTGGAGAGATAAGACCCTGCTTGGTTGGATATTGTTACGCACAATTCTTAGATAAAGAAGCCGAGGCTGGTAGAGCTTAACTGATGTTTGGGGTCACCCTGTGGCTACCAGAGGTCAGGCTAAACTCAAATTCAAATCTGATTCCTGGTCAGCCCTCTTTCCACTGCCCCCATCCCCTCGATTCATGAGTAAGGCCTAGGATTGAGAATAGGGAGAATCAGAGTCACAAGAAAAGTCCAGCTAGTGACAGGGGATCTAGAATATGACTGCCTCACAGCTATCAAAGATTAGTATTCAAGGCAGTTTTTCTAATCAGTGAATAAACCAATTCTACTGTCCAGGGATTCTGTTGTGTCCTTCTTTGAGTCAGAAAGGAAGTATACAACAGCTGGACCTCAAAGAATTTGCACTCTTCTGGAAAAGAAGTTTTCTAAAACTAAAACAATGGTTTTAGTTACCAGGTTTAGTTTAGTTTAGTTACCAGGGAGAATTCCCCAAATGCCCAGAGCACTTGAAGCCTAATCACACCACTCATATCTGTACAGAAGACAATTAAAGAGCTATTGCAAGGTGGCGGTGGGGGGCGGGGGAGGCAAGCAGGGGGTCTTGTGTGTTGGCCCAAGTAAACTCTTGGGAGGGTTGTTAATTGCAGGTCGGAGAAGCACATTACATGCGCCTGCCAGCAAATCCATCGTGGTTTTTTTTTTTTTTTTTCTGAAGCAGGAGGACATTCTTCCCTGGCATTTTTATTCTAGTGGATGATTTAAGGTCAAAGGGGCAACTCAAGGTCAAGTATCTGAATAACTAGCAGGAGTTGCTCTCTCTGAGTAAGATGCGCTAGGGAGGTTGGTATTTATGCTGTAAGATGTCTGGGCTGGAAAGTACTAATCGGAGGGAACAGAACGGCTCCTTCTTTCCATTCCACCAGCTAAATATTCAGCGAGCAATCATTCTATCCGGTACTTCGTGAAACGGCTTCGTAGAACATTTCATGCTACACCACCGGTACACTGGATTTCATTCCTTCAGGATTTATGCTACAGTGTTTTTGATTTGAAAAGCTCTTTATTATTTAGACTTAATTCTGCGAAAAATAAAAAGAATGCAGGACTAAATATTGGCGGAGCTGGACTGACAGTGTCTGAAATGTTCTGTGAAATTTCCTCCGGTGTTGCCCAAGCATGTCCGTGCAATAGCCACTCTTCTTTTCCTATCGTAACTTTCCCCCTCACTTCCTTAGGTGCTACATAAATGCAATGAGCAGGCAATACATTTTATCAAAGATGAGCTGGGTCATGGTTCCCAGCAGAGGCTGACGATTCCTGCTTATTCTGGTTTGGGCGAATCCCTGTGTTCGACTCCCCCCACCCCCACACCCCCGCCCCCGGTTCCGAATCCCACTCACTGTAGGAGCCCGGGCCCACTGTTCAGAAACATCATTGGACCCAGAGTTGGACAAAAGGGTCTGGAGTCTAGGACCCCCAGTTTACTACATAGAGTGTGAGGCCCTGGTATTTTTTTTTTTTTTTTTTTTAATTACAATATTTCCCAGGGGATCTGATGACCAACCAGGGTTGGTAACAAGTCGTTTGTCTTATCAAAGTGGACTAAGGCTTTAACCTCCCCGGGAACTTGTGGTAGATGCAAATTCTCAGGTCTCCACCCCAACCCCTCTGGATCAGAAACTCTGGGAGTGGGGACCAGCATTCTGAATACTAATGAGCTCCAGAAGATTCCAGTCTGAGAACCACTGGTTGATCACTAAAGGGGCCTTTTTTCTAGCCCTAAGGGATATTTAGGTTTTAAGTATTCCATAGACATCTGTGATGTCCATGTGGTCTGGGAGGCACTTAGCAAAGAAAACCAAGACCTAGAAAGTTGCATGGCATGACCAAGTTCATAATCATGCGGTGACCCAAACACGGACTAGAAGCCAGGCCTCTCGATCTTCAGAACTAGGGCTTACTCTGCATCCCCCAGCCCCCACCCTTCAGCCTCTGAGGGGTCCAGACGGGGAGAGCTTTCCCATCTCTGAACTCTAAACATTTAGCAGACTCTTAATGGCCAGTTTGAGCGCCAACCAAATTCTGCCTTGCCCTAGTGAGTAACCTTTCATTGAGGCCCCCGGGGGGGGGGGGGGGGCATGCGTCATTGTTTGTACCCTACCACATTGCGGCCTTCTGGGCCAAGCAGCTGCCCCAACTACCCCTACTTCTGCCACCGTGTTCTGTCCTCACCACAGCACTGCTGGTTTAAAGCATGGCTCTTTGAGATGAGACACAGAAATACCACTTAGTGTTAATAGAATGAATTGAGTACACTTGCCTGCCAGCCTGCTTTTTTAAATTTTTTTTATTTTTTATGATTTGATTTTTTTGAGAGAGAGAGACAGAGAGGGAAGAAGAGGAAGAACATGCACAAGAAAGGAGGAGGGTAAGAGAGAGAAACAGACTCCCCGCTGAGCATAGAGCCCCATGCAGGGATTTATTTCAAGACCCTGGGATCCAGACCTGAGCCAAAGGCAGACACTCAGCCAACCGAGCCACCAGGCACCCTGTCTGCATTTTTATAATAACTTTTTCTTTAATATTTTATTGTTGAATGCATTATTTGTGTTTAAAGGTTTTAAAGGTAACAGTACCATCTATTTCCACTTAGAAGTTTTTTGAGGTAAAATTCCCCTAAAACCATCACCATGGCCAAGTAGGTAATATATTCTGATTGGCTATCCTGGGTCATGAGCCCATCCCTGAACCAATCACCATGGCCAGGTAGGTAGTGTATTTTGATAGGCTATTCTGGGTCATGTGTCCATCCCTAAACCAATCACCATGGCCAGGTGGGAAGTGTATTCTGATTGGCTATCCAGGGTCATGTGTCCATCCTTGAGCCAATCACCATAGCCAGGTAGGTAGTGTATTCTGATTGGTTGTCCTGGGTACCAATCCTCATAGCCAGGTACATAGTGTATTCTGATTTGCTGTCCTGAGTACCAATCACCATGGTCAGCTCAGTAGTGTATTCTGATTGGCTATCCAGGGTCATGTACCTATCCCTGAGCCAATCACCATGGCCAGATAGTTTCTGTTTTGTTCTTTTTTTTCTAAGATTTTATTTATTTATTTGACAGACAGAGATCACAAGCAGGCAGAGAGGCAGGCAGAGAGAGAGCAGGAAATAGGCTACCCGCAGAGCAGAGAGCCCAATGTGGGGCTTGGTCCCAGGACCCTGGGATCATGACCTGAGCCAAAGGCAGAGGCTTTAACCCACTGATCCACCCAGGTGCCCCTAGTTTCTGTTTTCTGATTGGATATCCTGGGTACCAATCACCATGGCCAGGTAGGTAACATATTCTGATTGGCTATCCTGGGTCATGTGTCCATCCCTGAACCAATCACCATGGCCAGTTGGGTATTGTATTCTGATTGGCTATACTGGGTACCAGTCAACATGGCCAGGTAAATAGTGTATTCTGATTGGCTCTCCTGGGTCATGTGCCCATCCCTATTTGTTTGGGAATGGGGGAGGGGGACATGATTAATAGAATGACAGCCTTACCTGACGAGGAAGGTATAGTTCCTACAGGAGAAGATGCTAGGAAAAGTAGCATGTCAAATGCATGTGTACAAGCATTTCCCTGAAAAAAGAAACCTCATTTTGCAAAATAATACACTAAAATTAACAAGACTTATAGAAAAAAAGAGAGAGAGAGTTGGGGTAGATCACTCAAAACTTTTACAACTTTATTAGCAGAGCATTGAGAAAAGAAATAAAAAAAAGCATCAGGGACAATTACTTGAACAGCCCCTACACACATCTTTGTATGCTTAGAGGTTACCTCTGGGGATATTAAAAATGCAAGGAACCAATAGAGAGAAAATTCTGCCTTGGTAGAACTGAAGTGTTGCAGATGGAAGCAGTGTTCAACAGTGGGCTACTATTAAGCTGGTCACAGGAAGAAGCACCATATCTGAAGCAAGAACCCGGCAAGGCTGGGGTGTACTTTCTTGGGAAGGAAATCCTGGGTAAGAACCCTCACCTTTAATTTTTTTTTTTTTTTTTTTAAGTAAATCTTGAGAGGTTCCTGACTGTGGTGCCTGGGTGGCTCACTGTGTTAAGCGTCTGTCTTTGGCTGAGGTCATGATCTCAGGGTCCTGGGATGGAGCCCTGTATCAGGCTCTGCGCTCAGCGAGGAGTCTGCTTCTCTCTCTCCCTCTGTGCGTGCACATGCTGCCGAAAACTAACCACTTTCAAGCATACAGTTTAGTGGTATTTCATGACTCTAAGGGGCTCTATCTCAGGACTATCAGGCTGAAGGTGGGCTGAATTTGGAGGAATAAGGAGAAAGTTAGACCTTGAGATATCCCCTCACCCCCAACCCCCATAGCACACGTTGTGGGTTAAGATGCAACAGTGAGACTCTCCGGTCTCAGATGTGAATTAACCTCATGGTGGTTGACCTGAATGTGAATTTCAAAGTAGACTCTTTGCTGGTGATGCAGGGAGATTTGAGATGCCATTCAGACAAGTGGTGGCTAACCACCCTCTTCTCTATGCCCTTAACTCCTCCCCTCTGAATGGACCTGTAAGAGGATGTCGTGCAATGTTGTGCACTGTCACCACTATCTACATCCAGAACTTTTCATCACCTCAAAAGAAAATCTCATTCCTATTAAGCAGGTACTCCCAATTTCCCTTCCAGCCTCTGACAACCATCCGTCCACTTTCTGTCTGTATGGATTTGTCTATATTTCATATAAATGGAATCATCCAGTATGCAACCTATTGTGACTGGCTCCTTCCATTTGGCTAGCTTAACATTTTGGGGTCCATCCCTGTTGTAGCATGTGTCAGGACTTCATTCCCTCTTATGGCCGAATCACATTCCATTGTGTGGCTAGATCCCGTTTTGTTTATTCATTCATCCATTGATGGACATTTGGACCGCTTCCCCCTTTTGGCTGCCATCAACAGTGCTGTGTGAACATTCGTGTACAAGTATTTGTTCATCTATTTTCAATTCTTCAAGGAGCCCGTTCACTTTTCAGTGTAGAGCAGCTCTGTATTTTGGTGCGTGATAGAGGACAATAGGCTCCTATTCCACGAGAGAGGCAAGCCCCAAATGGGCGCTTTAGTGCCATGCTTGCCTTTACAGGTATGGTCCCATCTTTTGGTCCTCTTTTGGGGAGGTCTCATGTCATTATCCTTCTGCAAAAGTCCAAAGGGCTACCATGGGGATGTTTTATGGCCCAGCTCATCTTCTGTAACTGAAGGCTAGGGACCCTGCCCAGCTCTCACCTTGGAGGAGAAACTCATCCCTGGTGAAGGACCTACAGTTACAACGAATACAGTGTTGAGGGGAAGGGTTTGAGGGTTTCTTCACTTCCTCACAACCTCCTGTTTCTTCAGAAAGATAAAAAAGAGGCTTGTTAATAGAAAAAGCCACCAGATATTAGACAACAGCTAAGAAAACATGTTCCGAGGATGATATTGTTAACAGCTGAGGAAAACTGTTTCAATCTGATATTGCCATTAGCTGAAGAATCCAGACCCAGCTGTGGTAAGTCACCATCTCCCGAGTGTGGCAGTGTATGAAGATGACACCGGGTATCTCCAGTAGCTACTGAAAGGAAACAAACCCACATGGACATGGAAGCTGGGGACTGCCAGTATCCCTTCAGAGACTTGGAGTCATTTCTAGAAGCTCTTGCTTCTCTTTGTAGTCTGGTTGCCAGGGCTCTTTGTTGTTGGAAAATACTGTCGGTTCTACTCCAGTAAGTGGTTAATGAAAGAGTTGATAACCACAGCGACATTCCCAGATCCCGATCTTTCAGGCTCTCCTCCCAGCCCAAAGCTCTCTGACTAAGCCTTTACTCCCACCTTCTTATGGCTTCTGGAACTGCTGGTGATTAAGGCGGTGCAGGAAGAAATAAAAGAAAGCGCCACTCAGAACACAGCAGCCAGTTCCCGCTGAGGCTCTCAGGGGCTCTATGTGACACAATGCCAAGCTGAAGGTGGGCTGAATTTGGAGGAGTAAGGAGCTTAGTCCTTGCAAATATTACCCCCTCACCACCATAAAACACGTTGCAGCTTAAGATGGGACAGCAGAAGCCTCCTGTCTCAGATGTAAACTGACCTCGTGGTTGTTGACCTGAATGTGGATTTCAAAGGAGACCCTTTGCTGGGGACAGTGATGCAGGAAGAGTTGAGATGGTGGCTAACCGCCCTCTTCTCTCTGCCCCTCCCTTCTCCTCTCAGAATGGAGCTTTAAGAGGAATTCCTGTTCCAGCCCCTAGAAACCCAAGGAGCTTCCCCTACATCTCTTTGTAAATCACCTTTCTGAAGTCTAACTTCCAATACAGTAAGAAACACCCATTTAAAGTATATGGTTTGTTCAGTTGTGACACCCTGAAACCACTGCCACAATCAGGATACAGAATACTTCTACAAAAGCTCCTTGTACCTCCTTGTTATTCATTCTAACCTAGGCAGCAAGGATTTACTTTCTGTCACTCCAGATTCCTTTGCATTTTCTAGAATTTCATGTGAGTGGAGTAATGCGGTGCAGGCTCCTTGTTGCCTGGCGTCCTTCACTCAGCTTTGCGATCTTGTGATGCGTCCAGATTGTTGCACATAGCAGTCAGTCATGTCCTTTCTTTACTGAGTTGTGTCGTGGTGTATGGATGCACCTTTTTTTGTTTCTCCATCTTCCTGGTGGTTGGGTTGTTCCTAGTTTGTGACTATCATTTCTCCTCTATCCTTAATTGCTTCCTCTCTCCTGCCTCTACCCCCTACATGCGGAGATATGCACAGTCTCTTCCATCTTTAAAAAAAACACTCTCTTGGCCCAGCAACCTTATGTGCCCAGATGGGAACAGGAAGGAATTGGGCTTCTCTGTCATATTCTGAGGATTTGTAGGCATAATCCAAACAAACGAGACAGGTAAATTTTAAGTGGCCTGTCACAGTTGTGGCATAAGCCAACCTTTGCAGGTATAGTTTATCCAATCTGTACATTTCTCAGGGCTGGCTCACAGTCTCTACAAGTGGCCACTTTAGACTGGGATCCCCCTGAGACATTTTTCTTCCTCTTTGGTACCAAATAACTATTCTGTGCCTCAGTTTTCCCCTTGGAAATCAGGAAGAACCTTCATTTATAATTATTTAAAATTAGTGAACCGAGTAAGAGTCAAAGAATACCGGCTTGGGTAGGGAAAGACATAATGACTAAATGGTAGACAAGTATCTCTGTCTTGCTTGTGTGTTGTAAATACACTTGCATTAGGGTCAAGGATAATTACTTGTTTTAAATCATAAAGCATAGGACAAGTTGTTCTACTAAAACTATAAGGGCTGTAGATGGAGTATCAGCAATATACAGAATAGTTTGAGATAAAATTGGTAAGCTGCCAGGGCTTGGTCCCATGCCTAGTGCATGGTGGGCACAGAAAAAGTGTCAAGTGACTGGCCCCACCCCCAACGAGGCAGACAGCTAGGCTAGGTGCTGTGTCTGTCACCCTTACCCAAGGAGCTCCTTGTTGCACATAGGGTCACCAACCAGACCTGGGGCCTACACCAGAGCTTTCACCAAGAGACTAGACAGAAGGTAGAAAGGTGAGGACAAGGCGTTTCCACAGCCCCAGCTGGGCAATGGCAGTAGTAATTGTGAGAAGCCACACAGAATTCCCTGACAGTGTTTAAAGTCATGGCCTTTGTAGGAAGAGGGGACTGTATTCGAAGCAGTGGGCTCAGTAAGTCATTAGGCCATTCAGTTACCATGTGTAAAATGGGTTTACCAATACTACCCTCCAGGGTGGTTTAATGGAGTACATGAAGTAATGGACATAGAGTTTAAACCCCTGCGACAGTCTGGGCATGGACAGCACACACTCTATGTCCATCACATCATGTCCTCATATTTCAAGGAGGCTCTTCTTTGTTGTGTTTCTGTAGTGGAATAATGGCCCCCAATGATGTCTGTGTCTGAATCTCTGAAACCTGTGAATATATTACCTTAGAGGACAAAGGGGATTTCTTAGATTATTTAAGATCTTGAGAGGTGGAGATTATCCTGGACCCAGTATAGTCACAAGGGTCCTTTTGCAGGGAAGATAAGGAGAGACTAGAAGATGGAACTCTTTGAAGAAGGATGGGGCCACACACCAAGGAATGCCTGTAGCTTCTAGAAACCAGAGAAGGCAAGGAAATGGATTTGCCCCAGAGCTTCCATAAGGAACAGCCTTGCTGACACCTTGGTCTTGGCCCAGTGGGATCCATGGCAGACTTCTACTCTACAGAATTAAAAGATAACAAATCTGTGCTCTTTTCAGCCACTAAGTCTGTGATAATTTGTTACAGCAGCCATAGGAAACCAATACAGTCTCTAAGGCAAAACCAGTGTGATTAGCTAGGATTCCAATTCTTGAATACTTTGCCATCACCATTTCAGGTTCCACAGGGGACACAGAAAGGATATTGCAAACAAGTAGATAATGTTTTTATACTAGCTATGCTATAGCCCTACACCTCTGGGTGGGAACTCCGGCTTTGGCCAGCTTGTCCAGGCTCTGGGTGGCCCTTCAAAGAGTTGAGTAATCTTGAAAATAAGGCTCTAAAGCAATCGGTGTAGAGTTGGCCTTTCAAGGGCCCTGCTTTGCCTACAGCTTTGACTTTCCATTTTCATTTGCTGAGAAGGTCATTCAAATTGAGACACTTGAGAGGCAAATTATTTCTGACCTTCTCTGAAAAGATACTTCACTGATACCAAAACTTATAATGATCTAATATATCACTGAATCTTTTGAAAGCATGTTAGGGTAGAAAATTCTTCTGGGAACCTTAGGATACTATTAAGGTAACTTAACCCTTATGTTGGGAGCATTTACTTGGATATAATTTATGGAATGAATCGTGGATGCACTCCAGAGAATGCTAAACATGAACAGGATTGTAGTCATTTCTGTATACTTAATCTCTTGCTGACGTAGGCAATATATTTTGAATATAGACCTATGATACGCACTTTAATATTTTATTAATTGGATTCTTCCAAGAAACCATGTGCCAAATACAAACACTTAGAAAAAAACAGATTGTTAGCAAATGGAATTTAAAGTACCATATGTTTAGTATGTAGAAAGCTGACAGCCATGATAGCATGGTCATTTATTACTCACTGAATTTGCTTAAATAGTCTTTGGATCCAATGCTACACATGCAGTGGGCTCATAGTAGTCATAAATTATAGATATTAAAAATGTCTATGTTTCCATCACTCTCTGGCTTTATGAATATGGAGACTTCAACATAAGCATAACCAAGTGTCTGACTTTCCAGGCCCTTTGCAATAGATCAGAGACCGAGCCAGTGCCTAGTTTAGCAATATCCAAGGGGTGCACAATGCTAAAAGTAAGACATATAAATTCACAAGTGAAGCCAAATTTTTTTCCCTAATTCATCTTCTCACATCAATAGGGTAGCTTGTGAATTGTGTTTGACACATGTTCTATAAACTATCATCTCCAGCTCTGATGATTTAAATCACTATATCTTAATTACTCATAATCATCTTCTGAATTCAATCAACCAACACAGGCATCCTAATATAAAAATATGAGTGTTTAAAGTATAATTGGGAAATGAAAAATATAGGCAGAGAAAAATCTCAAGGTACTATATACTATCAAGCGAGTGGAACAGATAATGTGGCTACAAAATAAAGATGATCTTTTCTTCGACAGCAGGGATCTGATTTGGCCATAATTTTTTTAACAATTTTATTGAGATATAATTCACATACCATACTAGCCTCCCATTTAAGAGTATACAATTCACTGATCTTTAGCATATGCACAGGGCTGTGCAACCATCCCCACAATTTGAGAACATTTTCTTCAGTCCTAAAAGAAATGCTGTACCCATTACCAGTCACCCCTCATTGCCCCCATTCCTTCAGTCCCACCCCAGACCTAAGCAACAACTAATCTACCTTTTGGCTCTATAGATTTGCCTTTTCTGAACACTTCATATAAATGGAATCAAATAATATGTGACATTTTGTGTTTATCCATTCGTGGGTTGATGGCCATTTGGGGTGTTTCTACTTTTTGTTACTCTGAATAATGCTGCCATGAGAATAAGTATACAAGTGGTCGTGTGGGCGGACTTTTTCATTTCTCTTGGGTCTGTACCTAGGAGTGGAATTGCTGGGTTATATGGTAACTGTAGGTCTACCCTTTTGAAGAACGACTAGATTGTTTTCCCAAAGTGGCTGCACCATTTTCCATTCCCACCAACACCATATGAGGGAATGTCTTGTGCAGGAGAGAGGGACAGATGCTAGAAGCATTGCAAGTGGGTCAGTAATCACATTGGGATGCTGGTTTCGCATGAGGGGGTGACAAGTAGAGGCTAAGGTGATCCTGAGAGTGACAGCCTGGGTCCCTGGGAAAATTCTGGTGTCCTAAGAGAAGTAAGGAAGTTAGGTGGAGCAGCTATTTTGTGGGCTGGATAAAGGACAGGATGATTTTCATATAATAGATGTCAAGTGTGGTGGTGTGTTAGACAATAGGAGGAATGGAACATGGAGAGAGGTATTGGCTAAAACAGGGGTCTACAAACTCTGGCCCACAGACCAAATCTGGATCACAGTCTGCTTTCATGAAGGTACGTGAAGAGTAGTTTTTACATCTTTAAATGGTTGAGGAAAAAAGTCTGAAGAAAAATAGCATTTTGTGATAAGTGAAAATTACATGAAATTCACATTTCAGTGTTCATGAATACAGTTCTGTTGGAAAACAGACAAGCTTATTCATTTACATGTTGTTTCTGGCTGCTTTCATCCTGCAAAGACAGAGTTGAGCAGTTTCAACAGAGACCATATGTCCTACAAAGCATTAAATATTTATTATCTGGCCTTTGGCAGGAAAAGTTTGCCGACCCTTGGGTTAAAGAGAAATTGGGGAGGTGTGGCCTCCTAATTGTGAAACCTACAGCTGGAAGAGTGAGAGTGACCCCAAGTTGAGAAGGTGTAGAAGGAAAAGCAAGCTGGGGCCAGTCCTTGGGGCTGCTTCTATTTAGAGAGCAGAGGGAGGTAGGAGAATCTGTGAAGAGAATAGGTAAATAAGTTTAAGTACACCTCAACTTAATTGAACATGTCAACTCCCAGACTATTTTATTCCTCGGTATTTTAAACACATTCCCAAGAGGAAGATCAATGAATAAGGTGGCAAGCTGGAGGAGCTATTCAGCTGGACTCAGGACCAGCTTGTAACAAGGAGACATTTGTCTTCAGCAAATCCCCACCTCCCCTCTTTTCCTTCCTTCTCCCTCAACACCCTGAGTTGTCTCACTCCCACTTTGTTCTGGGAAGGCCTGGCTACCCACTAACTCTCTCAGGAAGGGGTATGAGGAAGTATATCCCACTGAGGTAGATGTTTGATAAAAGCTCAAAGAGCTATTCCTGCCCTATCATTTGGATCTCAGTAGGGGAACTTTTAAGACACTGTAAGGACTCTCAGCTCTGGAAATTTCAGGCACTGTGAAGGGGTAAACAGGGAGTTGTGTAAGAATACGGTATCTGGCAGACGGGGTTTCACAAGTGAAACCAATTTTTTTTTTTGCACTGTTGCACCAACCAGGCCAGTGATGAGTGCTAGCCATGTAGCTGTTGAACCCACAAGATTGCCAAGTGGCCTTGGGTAAGTCACTTCAATACTCTGCTCTGGTGACTCATGTGGAGGTAGGGAATAAATTCTAAATCACTTTATAAAATAAATAAATAAATAAATAAATTTGTTTATTTTAAAGATTTATTTGTTGATTTTAGAGAGCGAGCAAGCACTGGGGGAGGGACAAAAGGAGAATGAGAGAGAAGCAGGCCACTGCTGAGCGTGGAGCCCAACACAGGGCTCAATATCACGACCCCAAGATCAAGACCTGAGCTGAAACCAAGAGTTAGACTTTTGGTTTCAAAAAAAGAGTTGTTTTTGTTTTTCTTGAAAAGATTTTTATTTATTTATCTGACAGAGAGAACAGGAAGCCATTCCTAGGAGTTGCCTCTCCCTCCCACCCCTGAGTACACGGTAGGGCAGTAGCTGTGGCTGACTGCCCAGGCCCAGAACCACGAGTACTAGCCTGTGCCCTTGAAAGCAGGAAACACATTGTGTTCATGGACTCTGATCTTTGGGAGCAAACACCACAACTCTTATAGAAGGCCCTTGTGGGCACAGAGTCAGTAGAGCATCAGCTCTCTCCAGTCATTGCTCCATCTTATGTTTGTTTCTGGGGCTATTCAGGAAGTACCAGCTGGGGCCAGTCACCCCATGAAGTACATATGTAATAATTTATCCTTTATCCATAAACATATGCCCCTGCCCCCTTGGCTTATCTCACCCAAGGAACTAGGAGAGGTATAGAGGAACAATATTAACAGAGTTTAGAACTTTGCTTGGGGAAATCAGACCCTGATTCTCCCTTGACTGACTACCCAAATTAGTATAGACTCTGTACTCTTCTGAGCGTGTGCCCATGGCAAGTTGACTGGTGACTGGTAGCTGATGAACACGTCTGAAGGTCTATCCAATATGGAGCCATCAAAAGCTTCATAATACATTGCAACAGCTGAGCTGGGAATGATCTCAGCAAGCATCTGGTCCACTAAACATTGACTCCCTCCCTATTATAGAGAAGGAAACTTAGGGTACCTGGGGGGCTCAGTCAGTTAAGCATCCCACTCTTGATTGCCTCTCACAGCATGATCTCAGGGTCATGAGATCGAGCCTCGTTTTGGGCTCTGTGCTCAGTGTAGTGTCTGCTTACATTTCTCCCACTGTCTCTCTCTCCCTCTGCCCCTCCCCACCTCTAACATAAATAAATATTTGTATATAGGGAAACTAAAGCCCGAAGAATTTAAGTGATTGTAAAGGGTAATAGTTGAGACAAAACTTGGAACAGAATTCACGGCACCTTGACTCACAATCCAAACTGTCTTTCTACCAATCCCAGCTGAATTAATGAATATAAAAAACTTTTTTTGACCCTGGGATCATGACCTGAGCTGAAGGCAGATGCTTAACAACTGAGCTACCCAGGCATGCCAATATAAAAACCTTTGTAAATAAAATTATAACACCGATGAAGATGGTAACCACCATTACTTATAGCTACTAGTCATAAATCATCTGTCCTTCAAGATGAGGATCTTGACAGATACACTTGTAATCCTGTACTAAGAAACAAGCTCTCTGAGACCCAAGGAGTCACCAAAGGCCCACATCTGGAGACATGAGGGAATGAGCAAAGGGAATGCTGTGGAACATAATTTTGCCGGCAGATATTGACAAGAAATCTTTAGTAAAAACCTCTCTGATGCCATATGATTTTATGTTTTTGTTTTAATGAAACTAAGAGAAGCAAGTTCTTGATTGCAAGGAATTTTTTTTTTTTTACAAAGAATAAAAAATTCCCATGCACCACCCTGCCTAGAATAGGGGCCAAGGGCAGCCTGCCCCAAATGTGCCACTTCGGTATATTGATTATTTTAAATAAGTGACCTAAGGGGCAGCCTGCCCAAGAAGGACTCTCAGACCATCTTCTTCCCCCACCCCCAAAGCAGGAAATGAATCTCCGCTGTAAAAATTGTCCTCCCTGTACCAGGAGGTAAAGAGATTTTCTTATCACCAGAGATAAGGAATTTACAGCTGACAAGGCTGTATAAACAATCCTTATTACTTCTTACTAATTTATTACTCCAGCCCAAATTCTGTTTGGAATTCCTTACTAATTGAAGCTGTCAAAGTTAGGTTTGTTTCTTTTCTTCCTTTCTTTCTTTTTTTAAAAATCCTGTCATTTCCTCACAGATTTATGGTCTCTTTGTAAAAACATACAAAAACTGCGTGCTTTGGTCACGTCTCTAGGATTCAATTTCGTTGTTAGGCCTCTTTGTTAGGGCTCTGTAGGCACATAATAAAACTTTGGTTTATTTGCCTGTTAATTTGTCTTTTGTCAATCTAATTCCTAAACCAGCTGGAAGAGGCTTAGAGAGAAGTAGAAAATTTCTTCCACCCTACATTAGAAAAGCCCGAAGGCGCCCTGGGTTAACAGGTTTTAAGTTAGAGAAGAAGAGTCAAAACAGGTGAGGGGTGCCTGGGGGGCTCAGATGGTTAAGTGTCTGCCTTTAGCTCAGGACATGATCTTGGGGTCCTGCAAATGAACCCTGCATTTGGTTCCTTGCTCTGTGGGGAATCTGCCTCCCCCCCCAACCCAGCCCCACCCTGCTTGTGCTCTCTCTTTCAAGTAAATAAATATAATCTTAAAAAGAGTCAAAACATTTGAAACTAAGTGACAATGCAAACTGTATGACAGGCCATGGGGTCTGCAACTAGATAAGGAAAGAGAAGTAGCTGGGTAGAAAGAGCTGTGTGGGTAACAGGAGGGTGGAAGGATGGACGGACGGACACATGGGTGCAAAGGAAGGAAAGCAGGAAGGTAGACACCAGGTTAGAATGTGTGTTATGGCCGATCTGTGCGTGGCAACTTTCATTTCCCAAGTTTTACTTCTCTGTATTTTAGAAATTCTTGTGCTTTCTTATAATCAGTCAACAACAGCGATAGCAACTCTGAAATAGCTGCAGTTTGGTAAAAGGCTTGGTTGACAGTGACAAACACAGACCTCTTGAAATTTCCAACCAGGCTTGCCAGAAGTTCTACCTTCCCTGGGGCTCCTTTCTGGCCCTCATCCGCATCGAGGTTTCAAGAAATGCCACTAGATGATGTCCAGACCACATCTAAGACAGGACCCCATACTCTTAGACTTTTCTCTGATGCTTTCAGCTACTTGGATCTGCTGGAGATAAAACGATGACAAATCTGCTGTGTTGTCGGCCATTAGATTCGGTGGGGGCAGTCCCGTGCCCCAGTTCCGGCATTTGGTTTTCGTTGTACTGGTTCACTTCCCCTGGTTTTCGGTTTTTGTTGTACCAGTTCAACAGCATTAAAATGAAGACCTTCACTCAGTGCCCCCCAGATTAACTTCAGGGTAGGGACTGAAGAATCTGAAACCATCTGACAAACCTAATTTGAATCGCAAAGAGCTCTTGGCCCAAATACAAACCTTATCTCTTGGGCCTCAGAAATAGCTGTTTTGATATGTTAATCATTTAGCTATTAAGATCTCTCCATTTGCTGTATTATCTTTTATGGACTGATTGCTTAACAAAATTCTTCTACAGTACTTTCTTAGTATTTCTTTTTTAACACTACAGTACTCTTAAGGCTAAAATATATGATATCTGTCCCGGCCACCAAACACATCAGGAAATCATACACTTGGACTCTAAAGAATGTGAAAACAGGAGAATGAAGGTTTTCATGACATTTGGATAAAATCCATTTTTAAACCCAGATCAAAGAAAGGCTACTTATCCCAGGAAACATACATGTTACCCAGCATGTTCTGGAAAATTAATTCTAGGGTCTTAGAAACGCTTAGGTGGGATGGTAGGAATCTCTAAGAAGTATGAGTTATCATTTTTTAACTTCTGTAGAATTTATGACAGTTGTGTTTAATTTTGTTTGGTTTCAGAGACTGAAACAATAGATATTTTAATTTCTAAACATGTGTTTTGCTCTTCACTGTGTGCTTGGAAATTTTCTATTGTAATAAGGGAATTAAAGTTGAATATGATCTGGCCCAGTGTGTGGCACATTATAGAGACACAATTAATCATTGTTCAATGAATGAATGACAAAATCTGGTCTTGTTCACACAAGATTGAAAGTGTTACCCACCCTATTCAGAGTAGGGCTTCAAGATTTGTACATCAGGTTCTTGGCAGTGTCACAAGCCACATAATTTCTTGTAGAAGATCATCTAACTATAGTCATGGCTCAATTATGGTGTAATGAATGAGTGTCTATGATAAGAAATTTTAATGTAATAACAGTCATAATATCATCAAGCATTTATCAAATGCTTACTTCTTGGAAAGTATAGTCCCAGGTTTCCTTTCTAGCGCATGTAACCCTCCCAATACATGTATTTGTTGTGGTGGTTACAGATGAGGAAGTTGTAGCTACAGATGGGTTAAGTGACTTCTTAACACCCAGCATGACAAATTGTTGTAGAAGAACTCTGTCCATCAAGTAGAAAATGGACTAGCGTTCTAGGAGACTGGGGGCGAGGCGAGCAGCATTGTGACTATGGCAGGAGTGCAGGGGACAGAGCAGAAGAATCTAAGGAGAGAGCTTCGAGAAAATGGGGCTGATTCAAGCAAGAATCCCAACAGAATTTGGTAAATCCATTGAAAGGAGAAGAGGAAATGTCTAACATTACTTCAAGGTTTTTAGGGCGAATGCCTGGACAGTAGTGGCGCCACTTTTTGAGAACATTGGAAATAGGATGGGTGAGAAGAGGGAGTTTGGGGATGATGGGCAAAGGGTGGCAAGAAACCTGGTTTGGAAGGAATGTCTCTGGGTGTGATTCTCCAATGAAGAGGCGGGATGCACAGAATGCAATGGGAATGCAGAGCTGGCGGATGAGGGCCATATTGCCTACAGAGCGAGAGTTCTCTCATCCCAAGTAGCCTTTCCATCAGGAAGTAGAAGATCTTCAAGTCTACTAGATTGTGGAGTTTAAAAAAATTAACTTCCAGTGACTCTAGGTCAGCAAGCAAACTGAATGCTAGAGTTCAGTGCTTTTCTACCCACTCCTATTCCGAAACAATGAGCTGCTTTCCATCAGCCTGGAGTCATACAAAAGCCTTTCCTGGTGGTTTTGTCTGGAATGTTTTTGCAATTCCTCCTCTGAAACATCCACTCTCCCAGATTGGAATAAAATTTCTCTCCCGAGGGAAAGGAGAGTTTTAACCTCCCGAGGTCTGCCTGCTGGCTACTCTGTGTCCCCAGCCCCTTTGCTGCTGCATTATGGTATCCTGTAATTTGGACTTAAATTTAAAATTACAGTGTAGGTTGCAGCTGCAGCCTGGGGCTTTGTGCAAAGCCTGGCACTCGGGCCCTTTTCTCCATGACATCATCGGCCTTCTAATTACAGAGAGCTTCGCTTTTATTGAAGACGAGTGACAAAAAAGAACAATGGGCACTGACAACAGCGAAGCCTTGGTGCAGAGCAGTCAAATGCCAGCCTTCGGTGGGCAGAGTGCAGTACCCCACCAGGGGCTCTCCAGAAGGAACAGTTTTCCTTCCTCCAGTCTAAAGGCCCCAAAGCCTGGTTTTGACCCTCTGTGCATCGTGATGCATTCTGGCTCCTACTGGAGCTGAAACTTCCCTCAAGTCCCCTGGGGGCAGCTGTTTCTCATTAAGAAGAACCCATCCCTGACGAAGGTGATAGTGTTTCCAGCCAAGCCTGTGCCCGACTCCCTCTGCAGTGAACTTGTGAACCCTTGGACTTCCTGCTCCGAGAGGAAGTCTGTCCTTTGAAATGCTCTGATGTTTGCCCTCTTTACCCAGCCTTTCTGTTGACCGTGGAGACTTTCCAGAGTTCTTATTCGTTCTGCAACTACCCCGCTCTCTCAGCAATGGCAAATGAGAGAGGAAAAACCCACTGGTATTTTTACAATCCATTTAAAGTTATAGCAAGCCAGGCATTCACAGCTGAATTTCCACATAACTCCAGGGTTTATAGGGAGACCAGATGTCAGTTTGGGGCAAATATTTTTGGTGTGCTTCACACTATGATATAATAGCAAGGCCATCAAAAGGTTAAAATACCTCCATTTGTGTCTTGGGTGGGCATAAGAAATCTTCTGTCTCCAAAAATTCATTACTGTGTAGCTTGTGGTTTGCTCTCCTCGCTGTCCACCCCCATTGCATCTCCCTGCAGGAATCTTCTGTGGAATGATCAGTTAATGAGGTCACAAGAAATCTAGCTGGATTTATGGCTAGGAATCAGGAGATGAGGCCTTCTCCCAGCAAAGAATAAGTGACTCTAAATAAATAAAGTCTTTAAAAAAAAAAAAGAAGTTACTCAAGATAGGGAGCAACAAATTGAGAATAAGTAAGGAATTTTCTGTTGACAGATACAAGAATTTATCAGTTTGAGGAACAGTTATCCTTTTAACGCTCTCAGGGCATCCTTCCCATCTCGGGGCACCTGGGTGGCTCAGTCGGCTTAGCATGTGCCTTCAGCTCAGGTCATTAACCCTGAGGTCCTAGCATTGAACCCTGCATTGGGCTTCCTGCTCAGTGGCGAGTCTGCTTCTTCCTGTCTCTTTGCTGCTCCTCCTACTTGTGCTCTCTCCTGTTCTCTCTCTCTCTGTTGAGTAAATACATAAAAATCCTAAAAAAAATAAATTCCCATCTGGCTTGGGATAGTATGGACTGTTTTTATTTGTTTGCTACAAAATAATTTAGATATGTCTGAGTTTTTAATATACCTCAAATACTTGGATAAAAATGCAAAATGTGACAAGGTTGAAGATGCTATAAATTATTTCCAGTGAAGGAAAACGGAGAACAGGTGAACTCTAGTTCAAAGGAAAAAATATATGGGGTTCTTTACAACACACAACACCTAAGAATACTCTGATGGAAGATGTCTTCTGAGAAAGGAAGATTTTTATGAATAATATATTTATTACAATTTATGAAATTGTAGTGTATGGGGCACTAGATAGCATCAGTGGTTTTCCACGAGACCGTTGGTAGGACAGTATGGCTGGGAGTCACTGTTACCATCTGAACCTCTTACTGAGTTTTACATCTGGACTATAGGAACATTTTCTTCTGTTCCTTCTAATATATCATGCTAATGTTTCATATACAATCTTATTTAATATTTACTATCCCTTATGATTCTAAGAAAATTAATTTTAATTTCATTCAACTTTTTCTTCTTTGTGATTTATCTTTGTCTCCTACAAGCTCCTTTACTTGTGTGGGTTTTGGTTTCTGTCCTTCATATCGCAGGCTTTCCTCGGTTATGTGTTCAGGTTTTTGGCTAATGCGTGAAGAGTAAAATGAGAAGCTTCGTGAGCAGGGATGGGGCTTGATAACAGTTAACTTTCACTGTGGGTGTGCAGTGATTTTCTGTTGAGTTAGAGTTGATGTTGGTGGATCTCTAGGTATTAGCATCTATAGATTTAGGATTTATAAATAATTATTTATAGATCTATGAGACATTTGCTTTCTTCTGTTATCACCCACATGTGTTAGCCAACTTGCAAAAAAATGTTAGTTTCTGTATGAATGAGTTACTGCTATAACCACAACCCCAGATCTTCAGAAGCAATGGCTTCCAGCAACACTTTTTTTTTTTGCTCTAAGTTACATGAGGAATGTTGTGGTCCCATGAGGGTTCTGCCGGGCTTGGCTTCATGTATTTTTAAAATCTTGGACTCAGACTTATGAGCAGATACCATCTGGGGGATTTTGTGTTTCTAGTAAAGGACCGAATCAGAATGAAAAGACCTGAACCCCAGAAGGACACTAAGGCTTCTGTTCAGACATGTGTTAGGATTTATTTGCTCACATTGCAGTGGCCAAAGCAAGGCAAATGGCTGTGCCCAAGGGACATGGGGTGAAGTTTTTCTACCTATAAGAAGGCAGCGCAGGTACAGGCAAGTAACAAATACGCGTGAACAAATAATAAAATCTCTCACGGTATCTCGCGTTGACGGGTTTCACTCTTCCGGTTTTCTGTATCTTTCAGAGTTTTACTCTTTTTGTCTCTTACTATCATTTTAATGGGCTTGTGGGAGTATCAGAGAGCAATGTAGGTGTTTAGGCTTAAATATTTAACTAAAAAATCTCTTGATAAATTCAAGGTGCTATTAGTGTTGTTGGACCCAACTTAGTGTTTGTCAGAAACTCTTATGTGAAAGGGTGGAAGTAAGCATCAACATTCCTATTTGTTTGGTTGAAATTCTGGGGAGAAAACCGCATACAAAACAGAACGCAGTATTTACCTGGGGGTGGCAGTGGGCATCTGAACTGGATACGGCAGACAGGAATGCTAGGGACCTTTCCACTGCATGACAATGGTACATTCTTGTTTTTCTACCATGTGAATGCATTCCCTCCTCAGAAAGTGTTATTTACCAGTAAATTCTAGCAATGCTAAACCTTAGAAGAATCAACATACATTTTTAATATTGTTAAGGCTAAACAAGAAAATCAAACTGGGTCTTTTCCCAAAACCCATGAACAATGTAATATCTTTCTTTTACCTACCTGAGTCCAGGTGCCTAAATCGCAAGATGAAAGTGTTTTATTTAAGCTCAACTGTCCCTCCTCTTTCCTATTGTTATACTTGGAATTCCTTGTGGGTGAATAATAGATTTTCAGGTCAGAGTAGTGAAGTAAATCCTTCCCTAAACTAACTCTCAATCCTCTGTTTGAAAGTAGGCTTTAAAAATTCATATAGTGCCATTCTTCTAAGTGAAAAAATGTGAGAGAAACATCCAGAAAGAGAAAAGAAAAGAGAAAGAAACCTGTTTTATTGTTTCCAGTACACTAGTGGGGAGCACTAGAAGGCAAGGGGAACTTGGGGGAAAAGACTCACTTCCAATGTCATTTTCTGAAGACTTTCTTAACCTATCCTCTACCCACTCCTGCCCCAGGAGAACTAATATTTTGTGTCTCTGCAACAGCACAGCTTTGCTTCTGACTAAAGCCTTCATAAATCTCTAATGAGATCATTGATCTGTATGTCTCTCTCTACTGGAGTGTGCTTCTTATGGCTGCATAATGCTAGGACCTAGCTTGGTGCCTGGCACTTAATCAAATGTCAGTGAATCATTAATGAATTAGTATACACTCTATATTTTTTTCAGAATCCAATCTATTAAAACGAATAAAATACTAACAAAGGAAACCACTGTCTTTTTGTTTCATGATGCTTTAAAGTGCCAATGCTAATTCTTATTTAAAAAAAAATCCATTTCATTTCTCCTACCTATGTATTTTCTGTTTTATTTATTAATTTTTTAAAAGATTTTATTTCTAAGTCATCTCTATGCCCAAGGTGGGATCCGAATTTACAATCCTGAGATCTAGAATCAAACACTCTGTTGACTGAACCAGCTGGGGACCCCTCTTTCTAGCTGTTTTGTTTTTACTGAATAACCACAGGAAATCAATGTCACTGATGCATTCTTTTGTTCAAAATAAAATTTGTTTTAGATTCTAAAAATAACGCATGCTTATTGAACAATACAAAACAAAATATTAAAATGGTAGAAAGTGCATGAAGTGGAATGTGAATAAACTATGTCATTATCCTACCAAAAAGTAAACAGCTATTAACAGCTGTGGAGACAACTATAATTAACAGATATACACAAGCTCACATATGCACACACACATGCACACACATAGTGAAAATTAGGAAATAAAAATATAGCCATTAAAATAAAAACTTGGGGCACCTGGGTGGCTCAGTCAGTTTAGCGTCTGCCTTTAGCTGGGGCCATGATCCCGGAGTCCTGGGATTGAGTCCTGTGTGGGGCTCCTTGCTCAGTAGGGAGTCTGTTTCTCCCTTGCTCCTTCCCCTACTCATTCGCTCTCTCTTTCAAATTAAAAAAAAAAAAAATCTAAAAAATAAAATAAAATAAAAACTCAATAGATATACTGGCTTTCTGGTTAAATGTAGGAAATTGAACACTCCCATTTATGTCTATCCCTCATAAAACCCTACTAAAATGGAAACTGAAAGGCTATTTTTAAAAGATAAAAACATATAAGACAGAGAATCGGATGAGAGATGAAAGAAAGGGACATTGTAGGGGCACCTGGGTGGCTCAGTCGGTTACGTGTCGGTTACCTGTGCCTTCGGCTCAGGTCACGATCTCAGGGTCCTGGGATTGAGCCCCTACATTGGGCTCCCTGCTTGGCGGGAAGCCTGCTTCTCCCTCTCCCTCTGTCCTACCTTTTACCCTACCTTGCTCTGCTTGCTCTCTTTCTGTCTCTCTCAAATAAGTAAATAAAATCTTAAAAAAAAAAAAAAGTAAAGGACATTTAGATGGTGAACAAGGGTTACATGAGTGTAAACTGACCTAAAACTCCCAAACACTGGAACCTAAGCTTAGTAGTGGTGCAAGTCCCCAAAGAACATGGCTGTTGTTCACAAGTCCACATGGGCTCAGGGTCCAAGCTACCAGCTATTTCCATGGCGGAAGCCGCGATGCAGCTGAGTGAGAATCCAAAGCCCCTCCCCCTCATGACAGATGATTGTGGGTAAAAACCAGAGGGATTTTGAACTGGGATATCAAGCAGAGCTAAGAAAATGATGGTAAGATACACACACGTATACACACACACACACACATATATATTTTTTTTAATAGGGGAGGAGGTTAAACATCTGTGCAGTTAACAGTGACATGTCCAGCTCCCTCTCTCCATACTTGGAGCCCAGAGTTCTGCAAGCGGTATCATATACCCCAGACAAGAAATGAAAGAATTCTTCTCGGGAATCGCTGCAAATACCTCAAGACACTGATTGCAGGGCATTTCACAACTGAGTGAGTCAAAGAGAATGTGCTTTATCCAAGTTGGCAAGCAACAGAGAAACTTACTCATTAGCGGATGTTCCACCCTGCCTTGCCCTTGAATATGAGCAGACAGTCAAAGGTCACCAGATATTTGAGGGAAGCCTGTAACATGAAAGTCAGAGACCACAACAGAAAAGGAACTTGGAAGAAACAGAGACAGTGCAGGAAGAAGAAAATACCAGTAATAGCAAATCTATAACCATAACTAGCGTTGTCAAAGATATAAAAGAAGGTATTACAGTCATGAAGCAAGAACATCACACTATAAAAAGAACATTCACCACGTGCTTAGAAATTAAAAGCAAAAATAAAAAAATAAAAATAACAGTTAAATTTCTGGCAGATAAAATCAAGGAAATCTTCCAGGAAGTAGAACAGAAACATAAAGAGATGGCGTGAGGCCAAGAAAAGATGAGAACATCAGACAAGCAGTCCAGGAGATGTGCGTTAAACCATGGCCATCCTAGGAACAAAAGACACAGAAAATGTAAGGGAAGAAATCCTCAAGAAAGTATCATGATATTTCTCCCAGAACTGAGAAAATATGTGTCTCAAGATTGAAACGTCTCCCCTAAGTGAGCAGCATAATGAGAGAAAACCCACCCAAACCAGTGCATATGGCTGTGAAATTTTAGAACACCAGATTCTAAACATTTCCACACAAAGTTATAAAATAGGTCATATAAGCAGACAGGGAATAAACAAGACAGTGATCTTCCTCGATAGCAACCCATAAGACTCTGATGGAGCTTCAGAATGCTGCACGGATGTCACGGGTCAAGGACCCTGCCAACAGACAGTCAAGCATGAGGATGAGAAAAACAGAGTTAGACCTGAAAGTGTTTGAAATTTCACCTTCTCTTTCTTTGAAAGCCACTTGGAAAGAAGCTGCACCAAAATGAGGCAATAAACCAAGAAAGAGGAAGTTATGGAGTTAGAAACCACTGAGCCTGCCCAGGAAGGAGGTGAAGGCAGTCCCTGAGGTGAGGATGAAATAAGGTTCTGGGCTGGTGATGTGCCGAGGACCACAGGGTGAGAGTCCACGCTGATGGCTGGTACTCCATGTTTGAATTTACTGAGAAAAGAGTCATCTTCTAGCAGAGGTCTGAGGGGACAAATCAGTGGCAGATACATGTGCTTTCTTCTTTGGTTTTGTCAAAGCAGCACAAAGCTACACATGGATAGTTAATTAAAAACATCACTTCTCTTTTCTCATCCTACATGCTCTGCCAGAGGCAGCCATTTTCTCCCTCCCTCGCTCCTACCGTCTCTCTCTCTTTCTTTCTTTCTTTCTTTCTTTCTTTCTTTCTTTCTTTCTTTCTTTCTTTCTTTCTTTCTGTTTTATTTATTTGAGAGAGACAGTACACATGTGAGTGTGCAGGGAGGGGCAGAGGGAGAGGGAGAGAATCTCAAGCAAACTCTAGGCTGAGTATGGAGCTGGACTCAAGGCTCGATCTTGACCCTGAGATCATGACCTTAGCCGAAATCAAGAGTCAGACACCTGGAGTGCCTGGGTGGTTCGGTTAGTTGGACGTCTGCCTTCGGCCCAGGTCGTGATCCTGGCTTCCTGGGATTGAGCCCCAAGTGGGGCTCCCTTTAGGAAGCCTGCTTCTCTCTCCCTCTACTGCTCCCCCTGCTTATGTTCTCTTTCTGTCTCTGTCAAATAAATAATATCTAAAAAAAAAAAAGGAGGGGGGTGGGTCGGATGCTTAACTGACTGAGCCACCCGGGCACCCAGCCCTTTTTATGTCTTTCAGCTGTTTCCTCTGCTATTTAATTCCTCGTTGCCAATAAAAGACAAAATCCTGATTATTTGCTGTTTGTTGTTATTCAGCTTTAAGTATTATCTGTTCATTTTCCAATAAGAAAATTCTCTGTTCCTCTCCTATCCTCCTAACATAATTACATGATAATTTCTTATCCATCCATATTCACTGTTAATATTTTTATGGCTATATACATATTATTCATAGATAGCATTGCATCTCCTTCCTTTTGTACTTATTTCTAGAGTTAATACTTGCCTTCTTTTATTGTTTAGTTTTTATTTTTTGGTTAGAGAAAGAGAGGGATTGAGGTTTTTAAAACAATTAGGGAAATTTTGATTATAAACCAGGTATTGGGTACTAACTTTGCTCAGCACGAATGGCGGTGTGGTTATATATAAGAAAATACCTGTATTTTTTGGAGATGTATATGAAAATATTTAGCGGGAATATGATAAAATATTTGGGATTTGTTTAAAATAGTCAGCAAAGAGGAAAGGGGAATATATAAGGCCAGTGTGGCAAAATCTGGTAATTGTTGAATCTAGGTAGAGGGTACGTAAAAGCTCAATTCTCTCTACTTTTGTGTATCTTTGAACTTTTTCCTAATTAGAGTTTGATATCTTGGGGCACTGGGTGGCTCAGTTGGTTAAGCACATGACTTCTTGATTTCAGCTCAGGTCGTGATCTCGGGGTCGTAGGATCAAGCCCCACAACAGGCTCTGTGCTCAACATGGAGTCTGCTTGGGATTCTCTCCCTTGCCCTCTGACCCCTCCGCCTGACCTCGCTCAAATAAATAAATAAATAAACTTTTTTTTAAGAAAGGTGTCTCTTCATAGGGTTACAATAGAACCACATTGAACAGAAGCTCATCAATAAAGTTTAGAATTGCAAAGAGTGTCTATGACGCAGAAAATACAACGTGAATTAGGTATGTCTATTGCCTAAAACTATACCCACATATGGACTAGCAATACTGAAGTTCAATATCACAATCTCAGTTTTGCCACGCCCAGAATACATGACCTGGGCACCATGAATAAAACTGGACCTGGTCTCAGCCCTAAAATGGGGAGGATGGGCAAAATGATCATTGGGCCTTTTCTGCTCAAAGCATCTTAACTATGGAGAGCTCCATCTAATATATTTGCCTCCGTATAAAAACTCTCCCTTGGGGATAGAAATAGATGCCGAATGGCAGACTGAAGATGTCAGAGACTCTGAACACTTCGATTCCAACAGTACGTTGGAAATCCCACAGTTTATATTTGTCCCCAATGCAGGAATCTTCTCTCCAGTAGATATCCAGCTGGACTTGAATTCTCCCAGGAATGGACATCTCACTATTTGGTGAAGCTGTGCATTTTTCTGGCAATTGCTTTGATCCTTAGATGAAACTTATAAATTATTTCTTTCTTGAATGGTTTCCACAGGAGCCCTTCTCCTGTTGGATAATAAATACCATCGTTTCATTATGCTAAAGAATTTTTTAGGGTTTTGGAAGCACTCACTGAGTGTCAAATACTGACAGATAAAAATCTTTTTAATGCTAAGAAACTCACTCTATCTGTACAAAAAAGATGGTGGCAGTCTTCTTTCTTCTGATGGTTTCCTTCTCTTCAATTACTCTCCTGCTGTCAGGGAGGAAGACCTTCCTCTATCCTGTGATCCTTCTCACAGGACTTGGAATCAAATTGACATGGGACAGATTAACAGGAGAAAAATCAAATTTAGTAGCTCATGTAGGTAGGAGGAATCCACACAGACATGGAAATTCCAAAGACCATGAGACAACAGGAAGCTTATATGGGCTCAGGAGATGGGGAGGGGCCTGAGGTCACAGAGAGGAGAAAGCTCATTAGCAAGAAGGTGACAGATGTTTGGCAAAACAAAGTTGCCCTTTTATACAGAGGAGTGTCTTAGATAAAGGGGAGAGTCGCTTAATAGCTCTCTTCCTGGTACAGGCTCTTCTTTCCAGCATAAATATAGGCAGTCAGTGGGGAAGACAGAGAACTTTTCTGGCATCTGTTGGGTTTTGATGACTGGAAACAATATGAAAACAATCTTTATGCCAAAGTGGCACATTTTGGGGCGTCTCATCCTTGTCTGGTGGTGAATCAGTTCACCACCAACTGATTTCCCCCCGTCCTTGTCAGTTTCTGAATTACGGAGAAGCTAGGTGTGGATTTAGAATTCCTTTCACGGCAATTCCATCTCGGAATGCTGTACCCAGTCTATGTTCTGGGTGTCTTCCATCTGGTTGGGCCCAGACCTTCGTCTATCCTGTTTTTAGAAACCGAAATTCTCTTTTCTCCCTCAATTATGCATTCAACTTCATTCACTGGTTAACCCAGTTTCATTCATTGCCTATTTTCTCCTTTGGATTAGAAACCTGGGTTTCTCGGCTCAGTATTCTCCATGAGGAGCAGGCAGGCTTTAGGAATGTCCGTCTGTAATCGACAGTTGTTCTAACCCTAACACTTGCAGAGAGATGTGTGTAGAAAAGCATTCACCCGCTTGTAGCTTCTTTGGTCATTTTCAGCCTTTGGCTCCATGAATGGAGACAGACAGAGGGCTCAGTGATACTGCCGGCTCATGTAAAACTGTATTATTATAACCTTGAAGATCAAGCTCAGTATAAAATGCCTGCGAACAGAGCAAATCAGGCTTATTTTGTGGGGTTCCCCTGAGCGCTAAGTGGCCTGTATTTGAGCTTTGGGCCATCCCTTTAGCTATAGATTAGAATAGTCTAGAACTCTTTGCTGAAGGAGATACTGACCTTTTCCACAGACACGCTCTTTTTTTTTTTTTTTTAAAGATTTTATTTATTTATTTGACAGAGAGAGATCACAAGTAGGCAGAGAGGCAGGCAGAGAGAGAGAGAGGAGGAAGCAGGCTCCCCGCTGAGCAGAGAGCCCTATGTGGGGCTGGATCCCAGGACCCTGGGATCATGACCTGAGCCTAAGGCAGTGGCTTAACCCACTGAGCCACCCAGGCGCCCCACAGACACGCTCTTAATTCATCTTCCCCACACGATGGCTGTGAGGACATTCATCCCAACACCTGTCTTGAGTTAGCATTTTGTGAGTTTCCCTAATTGACCTAAACTCCACCCTCTTTTTGATTGGTTGAATGACATGGATCATCTGGTATTTGGCAGCAAAAAATGTTCACATCAGAGATACTAACCTTGAACAATCTCCTCTGCTAAACTTATCAAAACCACACGGACCATGGTATTGTTGGAGAGTTGCTTCAAAGAAATGAAGCCCATCCTTGGATATTCTGAGGTTTTACCCAACTTGAGGACTGGACCTAATTTACCCTTGGACCAATGACCTTCACTGCTCAAACCCTGCACAGATCACTTAGTGAATGGCCTTCTGCCTTCTGCTTTTCTTCTACAACAAAGGACCCTTCTAGGAAACAGCCTGATGAAACTTACTGGCAGGTGTTTGAGAAAAGCTGTCAAAGATGACTTCCATACTTATTTTCCGCAGTGTGGTCCTGGGAGCAGCAGTTTGGACATCACCTGGAAGATATCACAAAAGCAGCCAGGTCTAGGGTGGGAGCACCTACATGTCACCTCTCCACACGGCCCACCTGTCCATATGGCCAAGGGCAAGGACCTCAAGATAGGGAAGAGTGGGGCAAAAGCTGCATTGCCTTTTACAACCTGCTGTTGAAAATCAAACAGCATCACCCCTGCGGCCTTTCTTCTTAAGGACTGTCACATGGTCGTTCCCAATGAAAGGAAATAGATTCCATCTTTTTAACTAGGGAATGGTAAGATTCTGGAAGGGAGGAGAAATATTGTTGTGGCTGTGTTTTAGAAAATAAAATGTGCTGGGGTGCCTGGTTGGCTCAGTGGGTTAAAACCTCTGCCCTTGGCTCAGGTCATGATCCCAGGGCCCTGGGATTGAGCCCCGTATCGAGCTCTCTGCTCAACGGGGAGCCTGCTTCCTCCTCTCTCTGCCTGCTTCTCTGCCTACTTGTGATCTCTGTCTGTCAAATAAATAAAATCTTTAAAAAAAAAAAAAAAGAAGAAGAAGAAAAGGAAATGTGCTACAGTAATCATATTTTTAAAAAATTTTATTTATTTATTTGAGAGAGAGAGAATGAACGGGGGAGGGGGCAGAGGGAAAAGGAGAAGCCGACTCCCCGCAGAGCAGGGAGTCCTAAATCCGGATGTGGGACCCTAGGATCATGACCTGAGCCAAAGGCAGATGGTTAACCGGCTGAGCCTCTCACTCATACTGCTCATATTTTTAAAGCTATTTTAAATTGTTTTGGAAGAGAGGGGGGACATACATTCATAATAATGAAGAATATTTATTAGAATTCAATAGCCCTTGGTTCTTTTTTCCCCGCTGAGCCTGTTGAACATCCTTGCTTTCTAGGATAGTGAATAACCTGGGAGGAGCAGGAAAACAGTTAAAATTGATGGAAATCAATTTCTTGCTCCTGATGTTGGGGGCTGATCTAATCCCAGCAGCTTCAACCCAATGTATTATTTTGAATCCAAATTAGAGACCAGAGAGCCTGCTTTGCGGTCTCAAGTTTCAAGGGCAGGGAGCTCTGTCTGGAGAGTCTTGTTAAATGCAGATTCAGATCCTTCAGGGCTGGGGCTTAGGGCCTGAGACCTTCTGATTCACAAGCTTGGGGCAATGCTGAGGCTGCTGACCTGCGGACCACACTTTGAGCATCAAGGCATTCGACCGAAGTATCTCTAAGATGCGTGGCTATGGGAATCTCATTTGCCAGGACCTCTGCCCTGTCCCTGGATGCTAACCACAAGGAAAGTTCTATTTAGAAGACTGAGACCAGGGGCGCCTGGGTGGCTCAGTAGGTTAAAGCCTCTGCCTTCGGCTCAGGTAATGATCCCAGGGTCCTGGGCCTGAGCTCCATATTGGGCTCTCTGCTCAGTGGGGGGCCTGCTTCCTCCTCTCTCTCTGCCTGCCTCTCTGCCTACTTGTGATCTCTGTCTGTCAAATAAATAAATAAAATCTTAAAAAAAAAAAAAAAAGAAAGAAAGAAAGAAAAGAAAAATAAAGAAAGAAAATTAAAAAAGAAGAAGACTGAGACCAATTCCTTCCTTAATTTCTTTTTTTTTTTTTTAACCTAAATTCAGCCAGCAGAGTACATAACTGGTTTCAGATGTCCTTCCTTAATTCTGAGAGCGAATCAGAGGCCCATTGGAGATGGCTGATTCTACCCTAAGTCTACCTGAAAAATGAGGTTCTAGCTTCCTGTGCTGACCTCAAAGTCCCTTGGCCTGGGTGACGGTGAGTGGCAAGACAATCCCGTCTCACCAGGGTCGCTTGAAGCTCCCCGAGACCGACTATAGGTCCTTTTTGGATATTCTCTGTGGCTGTAAATCTCACCGATGCTGGGTTTTCGGACCGCAGACTGGGAGCTGGACTGGCAGCTCTGAGAACCTTGGTCTTTCCTGGAATGTTGTGTTACCCCTTTTCCTAGCCCCCCAAACCACGCTGACCCTACCTTCAAGCTTTTTGTCTGTGCCTGGAGCTGTGCTACTCTCCACTCATGTTACCCACATTCTCTACGGAAGACAGAGACAAGTCTGATCTAGTCCCAAGGCATTCTGTTCTCAAAGACCCAAGAAATTGTTTGGATTCTATACATTTGCACTTTCTTTGCACGAGCTGTGACCTAATGGGGGCAAAGCACTGACCATGTGCTCGGGAGATCTGGGTATTTATCTTGGTACAGGGAGCTTGGCCATTTATTACCCCACAGGAAGTGTTGTGAGCCTTTATCGTTGCCAGAGAAGTGATTATACACTTCCTACCTCAGAACATTGTGGGAGGAAAATTATTGCAAATCATAGTGCAAACGTGCTTTTAAGATTAAAAATGCTAAACAAATGGAAAGGTCCAGGTTGGTGGCCTAGCCGCTGCTGTGGCCCTTACGGGCACGATAATAAGGAAGACATCATTTTCCCTTTTTAAGCCCAGTCTTTCTAGAAGCATGGTTCAAGGACCCGTGCATCAGAATCACCTGGAAGGTTTTAAAAATGTCAGGTCCCAAGCTCTGTTTGGACTTTAAGCGAATCTGAGTTCCTGAAGAGGGGGTCCAGTAATCTGTCCCATTGGATGTCCCCCAGTGATGCTTAGGCGTACAGAAGGTTTGAGAAGCAGGCTGTGATCGCCTCTGCCGGGTGAGGCTTCCTGGGGCAAACTTACAGACAACCGGGATTTTTCCTGCTTGTTCCCGAACCTCAGAGCCTGATCTGAGCTCCAGCTGTGGCTGGCTTTCTCACAGCCTGGCTGAGCTCTGTTCTGGTGTGTCTCTCTCTGGCTCTCCTTCTAGAGCTTCTCCCAGCTTCGAGCCTGCCTCCAGCTTCCACTGCTAGGGTGTGCCCGCTGGATCCCCAGACGGAATTCTCAGGCAAGTTTCTGCAGCCCCCCGGGGGTCATTACCACAGCCTTCCCCGTCGGAGCCAGCTCTGTGGCCGCCTTGGCTACGATACACCCCATGAGTCAGCCCTGCCAGGGGAAAAGGAAGGCTCACCAACAAGTCAGGTCCTGTGGGAATTGTCTCTCCCCTTGGAGAGACGTGCGGTGACAGCCTGGGCCCACCTCGGGGCTTGCCGGGAAGCCAGCGCCTCTCCAGCAATGAGCGCAGAGGTGGCTCTCGGCACTTCTCTCCTGACTCATTTCGGAGCAAAGTCGCAACATCATATACAGGGCGTTGCAAAAATCGAGCCAGTGCACAGCAGTTCCCATTGGGCTTCGGCGCCCCAGAACCAGGGAAAACTGGCGGCCGTTCCTCGGGAGCAAGTTCACTTTGGGGACCATTGGCCACATCAGGCCTCAGTGAGGCTCAGCTTGCTTAGCTTTCACAGAAAGCAGCATAGGTTAGGAAAGTGAGGCTTTGTGTCCTAGAGAAGATCCAAGCCAGCTGCAGTTGGCCTTGCTAGCAGATGTGTGCATCGAGTTCTTGTCCCGGCCCCGAATCCGAGCACTGAGATAATTCTACTTGGCTTTTTGTCCTGGAATCAATTCTTCACCCGTATATATGTTCCCATGGATGAGAGAACGTTCGAGATGTAGGTTTGATTCCAAATCACGCTCGTTCCTCTCTTCCTTTCATGGCGTCTCTATAGGATAATACGATCAATGGTCCTTGTCAGACTTTGCCAAGGGAAAGGACGGTAGAGTAATGGAGGAGACTCTTTAATCGGTTGGCATTTAAAATGCTGACCTGTTGGGTCTGTTCAGATTCGGGGCTGCTAATTCAAGCTGCATAGCTGTTTTGTCAATGAAGTTCGATTGGCTCAGAGCCGTGCGCACTTGTTTACATATGGTCTATGGCTGCTTGCCCCCCAGTGGGAGCAAGAGTTCAGTAATTGGGACAGGACAGCAGGACCCTCAAAGCTCAAGGTATTTACCACCTGCCTTTTTACAGATAAAGTTTGCCCACCCCTGGTTTGGACTGTAAGCTTCTAAAGGTCCTAGAACAGGCATAGTTAGGTTACTTGTAAGGAACTGAGCCCAGCTCTGCGTGCCTGGCAGATCGGTCCTTGAGTGTTTGTTGATTTCCAGAGCTGAAGTACATAGGACTTCAGAACTTTGTGGAGGGGATAAAAAATGAAGAAATCAAAAATGTTAATCATGCTTATTTTTGATGAGTAAGATTATGGAGTGGTTTAATTGTCTTCCTTTTCCTTTCTGGATTCCTCAGATCTCCTTCAGTGAGTATTTCCTACACACACACTGTTGGGGAGGAAGACCTTTCTCCGCCTCACTGTCCTTCTAGGTGGATGGAGAATCAAACCGACACGAGATGAACAGGAGAAAAACCAAGGTTAATAGGTTGACCGACAGGGACTCCACACAGATATGGAAATTCCGAAGACAGGGAAGCAACGGTGAGGCTTGTCTGACCTCCCGAGCTCAGGCAGGGGCCCCAGGACACAGAGGGGAGACCCTCATTAGCAGGAAGGTGAAAGGAGGGGTTGGAGGAACAAGGTTGCGCTGTTGTGCAGAGAAGGTTCTTAGGTAAAAAGGAGTCTCTGTTAATAGCTCTCTTCCTTTCCAATGTAAATTTAGGCAGTTCTGGGGGAGGCAGAGAACTTTTCCTGCATCTGCTGGGTTTTGATTACTTATAACTCAAAATAATCTTTATGCCAAATGGTCCATTTTGGGGGGCAACCTGCCCCGGGTCCCTACGACATATGCTCACACACACTCCAGGGATTACTCCTTTAAGCAAAAAAGATCTAAACAACATGGAAATTATTTTTTGGTAAGTCAGCGTGGAGGCAGGAATAAAGGCGGAACTTTTTTCCTAATCAAATTCTAATTAAATGAAAACAGTAAGTCTCTCTTTCAGCCTTATGTCCCTGTGATATCTGTGAGAGTCTGTTAATCACAAGAAACAGTCATGACTTAGGATGATTCTACGAGGTAGTAGACATTCCTAAATCCAGATCGCAGTCCTTAGTAGGTGCCAGGCAATGGTATTTGCCAGATGGCTATCATTGAACTGGGTATTAGTCAGCACTTCGTGGTTGGAAGTGACAGAAAGCTGACTCAAATAACCCAAGGCAAAAAGAGGAGGCACTTATTCTCGCACACACAAGCCCCTAGAAGAATATAGAAGCTACTGGAAGCAGCTCAAAACCCAGCAGCTGTGCCCATTTTTACCTTTGCTTCTCTCTATCCATGAGAGTCATTTTTCTCAAGCCCACTTACTCGACCTTGTGTGAACGATCACAGCAGGTTCCCCTAGAGGCTTGGCTTTTGAGCTCCCTCCTGGTTGGGGGAGGGGAGGCGGACGTATGTTCTAGTGCAGAGAATGGCGGGAAGGGTGCTGAAAAGAAAGCAAGTATCTGTCATCAGAAGTAGAGGAGGTGGAGGCGTCACAGTCCCTGGGGGGATCGCTTTGGGACCGGCAGCCACTGTGATCGGCATCTACCTATGATAGACATATGGCCCAACTGCACTAAGCGAGCCTGGACGTGGCCAATAAATGTGTGTTATTTAAATCCTTAAAAGCCATTCATTAAATGCCCATAAAATCTAGGCCTCATCTCCCTTCTTCCCCCCTCTCATGGAGGAAAACCTCCAGCATTTTGCTGTCTACCCTAACCGGTTAGAACCCCGACGGTTCTCATTAGTCATCACCTCCGTTCAGGAGGGCAGAAGCTTGAAATGTTCCCCAAGAATCCATCCCAGTGCTGCTGGGCGTCATTCACCCTGATGGCCTGCTAAAACGCTGATTCCTAGACCCTATCCCTGCAGCGTCTGAGTCAATAGGCCCATGAACTTGCATTTCTAACAAGCTCCCCTGTAGCACTGGTGCTGTGGGTCCATAGAGCATATTTTTTTTTTTTAAGATTTTATTTATTTATCAGAGAGAGAGGGGGAGAGAGCGAGCACAGGCAGACAGAATGGCAGCAGAGGCAGAGGGAGAAGCAGGCTCCCTGCTGAGCAAGGAGCCCAACGTGGGACTCGATCCCAGGACGCTGGGATCATGACCTGAGCCGAAGGCAGCTGCTTAACCAACTGAGCCACCCAGGCGTCCCCATAGAGCATATTTTAAATAGCACTGAAATAGTCCGTGCCTCAAACCCATGTTTCCATAGTAACCGCAGAAACTCAGTGATTTTCACCTGGGGGCAATTTTGCTTCCTGGGAGACTGTGGGCAACATATCCGGCACTCGGCACTTGTAGCTGTCTGGAGAGAGACATGTTATTGCCACTACTTGGAGAGTGGGTGTTGGGGCTATTGGAATCTAGTGGGTAGAAACCTGGGGTGCTGCTTAACATCTTTTTTTTTTTTTTTTAAAGATTTTTAAATTTATTCATTTGACAGAGATCACAAGTAGGCAGAGAGAAGGGGGAAGCAGGTTCCCCGCTGAGCAGAGAGGCTCGATCCCAGGACCCTGGTATCAGGACCTGAGCCAAAGGCAGAGGCTTAACCCACTGAGCCACCCAGGTGCCCCTGCTTAACATCTTATAAAGCACAAGATAGCTGCCCAAGAAAAAATTATCTGGCATAAACCTATCAATAGAGGTAAAGAAAGCCTACTTCAGTCCTTGGGGTCAACCCATGGACGAAAGATGAAATTTGCCAGCAGTTTTGTGAATCTTTTACCATTCCCTAAAAGGCAGCGTCAGTAAAAAGGTCCCCCACATCGTAGGTCATCAGGGAAATGCTGATTAAAACAACGGTGAGATACCAGCACGCACCTATGATAATGGCCAAAATCGAGAACACTGACAGCACCATATGCTGACGAGCATGTGGAGCGACAGGAATTCTCACTCGCTGCTGCTGTGAACGCAAGATGGCCCAGCCACTTTGGAAAACAGTTTGACAGTCTCTTGCAAAATTAAGCATACTCTTGCCATATGATCCAGCAATCACGCGCCTTGGAATCCACCCAAAGGACTTGAAAATTTATGTCTGCACAAAAACTTGCACACAGATGTTTATAACAGCTTTCTTCGTGATCGCCAAAACTTGGACTCGACTTCCGTAGGTGAACGGATCCATCAACTGTGGTATGTCCAGACGATAGAATATCATTCGGCTTTAAAAAGAAATGAGTTCTCAGGCTGGGAAAAACCATGGAGAAACCTTAAATGCACATTATTAAGTAGGAGAAGCCTATCTGAAAAGGCTATATACTCTAGGATCCCAGCTATACGATATTCTGGAAAGGGCAAAACCAGGGAGCCAGTGAAAAGATCAGTGATTGCCAGGGGTTGGGGGGAGAAAAGGATGAATAAATGGGATGTAGAGAATTTTTAGGGCAGTGAAACTACTCTGGTACTATGATACTACATATGATACTATGATGTTGGAGGCTTGTCTATTATACATTTGTCCAACCCCCTAGAACGCACATCGCCAAGAGCAAACCAGAATGCTGTAAGGTGAACTGCGGACTCTGGGTGACAATGACGTGTCGCTCTACATTCATCATTTGTAACAAATGTCCCACTCTGGTGGGGGACGATGCTCCTGGGGGAGGCTGTGCATATGTGGGGGTAGGGGCTATGGCAAATCTTTGCTCCTTCCTCTCCATTTTGCTGTGAACCGAAAATTGCTCTAAAAGTTGTACTATAATCTACTTTCTTTTGCAGTCTTGAAATAAAGGCTGCATAAGAAAGTAGATTATAGTGCCATCGGCTGAACATCTGTTGTTTTATATTGTGCTTACCTGCTCGTGTTACCAGCCTAGCCCCTGGAGGCATCTGAATTTGCAGCCATCTGACCTAAGCCAACCTCTTGATGGGTGAGAGAGGAGTGAGGAGATGAGCCAAATAATTTGCCCAAAAAATCCACGCCTGTGACAGGGGTCACAATGCCAGTGTGAATCAATAGACACATGCCAGCCCTCTCTAGTACATTCAGGTAACACCATATTATGCATTCATTCATTCTTTCTTTCATCCGTCATTCCCCATACACAGCATTCTTACTTGCGTGCGCGCACACGCGCGCGCGCACACACACACACACACACACACACACTCAATTAAATGCTTCAATACATAAATCAGAGATTCTCATGTATTACCTAATAACAGCATCGGACATGTGACATATCTGGCCCGTGATATTTACTTAACATCCCTTCCAAATGCTTAAAGATAGAGATGTTCCAGCAACAAGTTCTATTTTGGAAATACCAAATTGAAACTTGGAACTTATTATGAGACCGGATGGCTCTTCCATCTATCAATACAGAGTAAAAACAGCTGCCTTCCTAAAAATGTGTGAGCTATGGCCAAACCGTTTCTCTTCCGTTCAAAGACATTTGACACTATCTAGGGTTGGTTTTTTTTTTTTCTTTCTTTTTTTACCTTTATCATTTTAGCATTAAAAGAATTGTAACAAACAAAAACAAAAGCAATGAGCTGGGGTGCCTGGGTGGCTCAGTGGGTTAAAGCCTCTGCCTTTGGTCCAGGTCATGATCCCAGGGTCCTGGGATCGAGCCCCGCATCGGACTCTCTGCTCAGCAGGGAGCCTGCTTCCTCCTCTCTCTCTGCCTGCCTCTCTGCCTACTTGTGATTCCTGTCAAATAAATAAATAGAATCTTTAAAAAAAAAAAAAAAAAGTCCCATAGTTCCAGGAAGCTCCATTTAAAAAAAAAGAAAAAGAAAAGAAAAAAAAAAAAAAACAATGAGCAACAACAAAGCCACAGAACAAAATATTCAAAACATTAAAAAGCAAAGAAAGACGCTAAATTACACTTGAATGCTGCCTCCAGGAAAGGGGTTGGCAAACCATGGCCTGCACGTCAAAGCCAGCCAACCACCTGTTTTTATAAATAAAGTTTTATTAGAAGACAGCCATATCCATTCCTTTACATATTTTCTGTCACTACTTTCATGCTACAGTGGCAGGATGGAGTAGTGGAACAGAGACCTTATGGCTGGTAAAGCCCAAAATACTCATGATCTGGCTCTTTGTGGGAAAAGTTTACCAAACCTGCCCTTGATGCTGTATTGGGTTGTACCGTATGAAATTGCCAACATTTGGCAGTTTTGACCTATACTTTCATATGGTTCATTCTCTCTCTCTCTCTCTCTTACTCTCTCTCTCTCTTTTTTTTAAAAGACTTTTTAATGTATTCATGTGAGAGAGAGAGAGCACACAAGTGAGAGTATGGGCAGGGGTGAGGGTCAGCAGGACAGGGAGAATCAGACACCCCACTGAGTAGGGAGCCCAACATGGGGCTCCATCCCAGGAGCCTGGGATCATGACCTGAGCTGAAGGCAGATGTTTAACCCACTGAGCCACCCACACACCCCTTGTAAGGTTCACTCTCAAAAGCAAAAGATATTATTCAACTGAAAAAGGGCATCTTTTTCTTACAGGCCAAAGTTTGTAATGACTGTTAGACCATGAAACAGAATTTCACTTGGCCATGCTTATCAATAAAGTCACTTCCTCATCTAAAATATAAAATAAAATAAAAAACATCCTTCCTTTTCCCAGAAAATGGAGAAAGACTAGACTACCTCACTGGCCTTGAAACAGAATTTTCTAGTGAAAAAGTTTGCAGCTCTTTGTAAACAGATCCGATCTCCCTCACCTGTAAAATCTCTCTCAACGGCAGTTAGTCATTCCTAAGGACTTGTTCTTCACTCCCTCTGCCCATGCCATTTTATGCAATTGCTTATGTCTATGTTTCACTTAAGAGATGGCACTAATATGTTTGCATAATGTGGGTCGCTACAGGTCATGGCTCACGTAACAGAGTAAGCCTCCGCTCAGATGGCCTCAAGTTACACCACACCCATAGCTGTCAATTTCCATCTTCCTATAGAAATACGCAGCATGGTGAGAGGGAATGAGCTTAGGCATGTGACTTAGGTCAACTGACTTTGGAATTCTGGCACTACCTCTTACCGCTATATGAACTTCGGCAAGATTTTTTAGCTTTGATGAGCCTCACTATGAAATGGGGATGGATGCCTATTTTGCAGAGGTTGTTATAGGGCTTAATAATTATGTGGGGGGCACCCGGGTGGCTCAGTCGATTAAGTGTCTGACTTTTGATTTTGGCCCAGGTCATGATGTCAGGGTTGTGAGATCAAGTCCTGCACTGGGCTCCATGCTATATGTGGAGCCTTCTTAAGATTCTCCTCTCTTCCTCCTCCTCCTCCCCTCCCTACTCCTCTCTCTGTCCCTTTCTCTAAAAATAATAATTGTTATTATGTGAGCAAAGTACCTGCCAATGAGCAAATTAGTTGAACCACACAAAATCAGTACTTCCCCAAATGGCCATAGCATGTCATCTGACTTAAAGTTGTCCCTGTTGGGATTGGTTGCCATTATTTTATGTACATGAGCCAGGCCCAGATAAAGTAGACAAGGCACTGTGGCCACCTAGAGCTTCTAGTCAGGGTCTGGGCTAGGGTGAGGCCGGTAAGTCACCCAAGGCACAAAATTTAAGAGGCACTCACTGTCAGGCGCAGCCCCTGTACTACCACGACTCTGAGAGCGTGTGCTTTCTTGTGTTTTCCTCCTGAGGCATCTCTCTTGACCCTCCATAGTTCCAGCTCTGAGAAATTCCTCATCTCCTTAGCTCAGGTGCTTTGTGCCTCTCCCTAACCTGAAAACCATGTCTTGGGTGACCCTTTAATAACTAAGGGATGAATGAGTCACAGCAAATTGTAACATGACACCCTCCTCAAGATGCTTGCTTTAAGAGAGGATTAAAATCTTAATTAAAAAAGAACTAAGGCAGGATTTAAGTCATGACTTAGTCGGTGGAACAGAACAGAATATCACAGGAGACCAGCAGCCTGCGGGGATCCTGAAAACTCTCTCACTTGGCAGATAGTGTTTCAAGGCACCCCGCAGGTCCAAGCACATAAACATGTTGCCACAGGGAAACTGATGCACCAGGGACTTCAAATGTGTCTTGAAGAATGGTTACGTGGTCAGTTAGATGAGAAGGAAGAGCATTTTAGCATGACTGAAGGCATTCCAAAGGGTCTCTTCCTCAGTCTTTCCGTTCTTCCTTCTCCAAAAATGACTTGATATGACAAAGGACTCCTGTAGTATCCAACTTCCAAGATGGCCGCCGGTGATTCTCCCCTCCTGGTATTCATGCTCCTATGTAGTGAGTCCCCTCCCACACTGTATCAGGGCTGGTCTGGGTGACCAATGGAATATGATGGAGGTGAGCATATGTGATTCTTCAGGTTAGCACAGAAAGGGGATTATGCCTACTACTTTGTTCTTTTAGAGTGCTCACTCTTAGAGAATCCAACCACCATGTGATAAGGGTTTTCAAGCAGCCCTTTGTGAAGAGGACCACGTGCGAAAGGAGCTGAAGCACCATTCCAACAGTCAGCACCAACTTACAAGTCAAGTGAGCATGCCATCTTGGAGGTGGAGCTCCCAGTCCCAGTCAAGCCCTCATATGACTGCAGCTCCAGCTGACCTCAGTCTACAACTTCCTGAGAGACCTTGAACCAGAACTAGCCCAGTCTACTGTTCACAAATTCCTGACCCAAAGAAAATCTGAGTTAATAAATATTTCTTGTTTCAAGCTGATAAGTTTGAACTAACACGTTACATAGCAATATGACTAGGATCCAGACCAAAAAAAAAAAAAAAAAGCCAAACCAAAATCCCTCCTTAAATGAGTCAGAGAAGGACAAACAACACGATAGAACAATAGGCGAATGACTTGAAGAGACACTTCACCATAAAGAAATATCCAAATGGCCCGTAATTGTGTTTTTATACACTGAACATGTCCCCCTAAAATTCACATGTTGAAACCTCATCCCCAACACAGTAGCAGTTGAAGGGGATAATATTTGAAGGGCTTTGAGAAGTGATTAGGTCATAAGAGTGGAGCCCTCATGATTGGTGTTCATGCCCTTGTAATGGAGACCCTGGCGAGTTCCCTCACACCTTCTTACACAGGTGCACACCGTGAGAAGACGGCTGTCTATGAACCAGGAAGCCGGCCTTCTTCTCCAGACATCAGATCTACCGGTGCCTTGCTCTTAGATGTCCAGTCTCTAGAACCATGAGAAATAAATGTCTGTGGTTTATAAGCCATTCAGTCTATGACATTCTGTTATGAAGGCTTGAACTAAGATCAAAATTGGTCCCAAGAAATGGGGTTGCTGCTGTAGTAAATACTTTAAAATGTGGAAGTGGCTTTGGAAGGGATGATGGGTAGAGACTGGCAGAGCGTAGTGTGGCCTGCTAGGGAGAGCATGGATGGTCAGGAATGGGCCATTTTGGAGCAATGCTGAGCACCCGGAAAGGAAAGAGGAGCAGTGTGCAGAAAACTTCAGACTTGGAGAACCCCGAACCCAGAACAGAACGATAGCAGGAATATGGATGGGAAAGGCTGATGGCGTCTTGGCCAGAAATGAGGAACGTGTTATTGGAAACTGGAGGAAAGGCTCTCGTTATAAAGCAGCGGAGAACGTGGCTGAGTGTGTTCATGTTCGAGCGTTTCATGGAGGGCAAACCTTGCCAGCGACGCGAGCAGAGAGGCGGCTGAAGCTATCGGTGAGGCAGGCGTCGAAGGTGCTGCAGAGCTCCTCCTGACACCACTCACAGCACCCCACCGGCAGAGGGAAATGACTTCAAGACAGAATTGTTACACGAAAAGGAAGCAGAACCTAAAGACTGGGGAAATTGTCAGCTCATCCATACTGCAGCAAAGGGGAATGTGAAGGGCGTTCCCCGGTGACCTGGATAAGGTCAGTGTGACTCGGCCTTCTCTCCAGAAACTGGGAGCTGCTTCCAAGACAGCGGAAGAATGATGCCCAGGGCAATTCAGAGAGGCTCAAAGTGGCTGCTCCCAGAGCTCCCCCAATACCCCACTGAGTGTCGGGGGTTGGGGGGGACCCAGCACCTGCAAGGCCCTCAGCACTCACTGCCCCAGGCTACCTCACCTGGCAGGCTGTGCTCCCCTCACTCTGGCGCCCTGTTCCTTGGCTGCCTCTGTCTGGCTCTGGCACGGGGGCAGGGGGTGGGTGGCAGCAGCTATCCCTCTAGAGGCCGACAGCAGCAGATGTGGTGGCCTCTCCCAGAAATGCCCTTTCAACCAGTTTGGAACCACCTGTTACTGCTGGTGAGGGATCCACCCAGCAGACCTTTTCTGTCCCTGCAGGAAGGTGACCTTGGCTGAAACAATCCACTTTTTTGCTAGAAACTTCCTTTTCTCACCTCTTTCTGCCTATGAAAGCTTCCATTTTGTACAGCTGCCTGCAGTTCCTTTCTATCTGCTGGAAAGGATGCCGCCTGACTTATGTATTGTTGAATAAAGCCAATGAGACCTTTAAAATATACTCAGTTGAATTTTGGTTTTTAACACCGGCAGAGCCTCAGGCCTGGGACAGAGGTGGGGACCCAGACCCTGAACTGCCGTGGGCGGCGTCCCCAAGCTGTAGGGTGATGCTCCCCACACACAGAAGCCCTCTGCGGCAGGACCCTTGAATGAGTAGCCGGGACACACTGCGATGGGGCGGTCTCGTCGCATAGTGTTGAACTTCAGTGGGGAGGGGAGCTGGGGGTGGCATTTCTCTACTTTGTAATCTGGATGCAGATGACACAGATGTGTCCAGTTGGTGCAGATCAGCCTCAATGTGAAAACAGATTTTGAAAGCACCCATTTTCCATGATGTATTAGAAGGCAAGAACCTCCCAGTTCAGACCCCGCCATCCATAGTTCTGAAGTCCAGGTTTAAGGTGAAGTCACATTTGACTGCCTGTTCCTCTAATTCAGTGGTGAGCAAATTTATAGTTGGTAGGCAAAATCCAGCCAGCCATTTTTTTTTGTAAATAAAGTTTTATTGGGGCACGGACACATCCATTTCCGCAAGTGCTATCCGTGGAGCTGAGTGGTTGTGACAGAGACCATTTCCTTGGCCCACAATGTCAACAGCTCTGATTGATTGAGAAGCTTCTGATGGTGCTGCATTTCTCACCTCTTCATCCCCCCTACGCCTGGCTGGAGGCTGTGGGTGGAATGCATGTTATCCAAGTGCAGACAAGTCCCCGTGATGCTTTGGACAAAGAACAGGTGGGGCCAGGACCTTGCTGGCCATTGTTCTGCCATTCCATTGCCACATACCCCAGGTTTTCCTGCAAGGTGCACCCTGAGGTGGAACTATCAGACTGTTCATTTGGCTCATGACTAAGGTGCTCCCCGGGGCGTGACTGAATCTGACAACAATGGCGATTCAATTCAAGCTCCTAAGCAGAAAGAGAGCTGTGAGTGCGTAGTTTTTGGAACAGGACATCTGGATGGAATCGTTTTGATCGCTAACTTCAACTCCACTGTAGCATGGGATCAGAAATGGGCTCTGGGTTCTGACGGCTTTGTTTTGTTTATAGCCAAGAGTTTGTGACCCACGCCAGGTGTTTGGCAATTATATCTTCCCGAACGCGGTCACCTACATGGAAATACAAAAATCATTCACTGAAAAACTGTCACTGCCAGACAGGTTCCAGACGTTCTTTCTTCTGAAGTATTTTCTCTCCCCCGTCTATAACCAGCTGTCTTTTCGGCATCGTTTTTTCCCTTAAGAAGGGAGTCATTGGAATGAAAGAAAACACTTTCATGAAGGATCATCCTGTAGTTAGAACTGTGAGTTTCAGCTGAAAACGTTGGCCAGCTTGTCTGCATTCTTCCAAGGCTTTGCTCTGTGACCTTGGGCTTGCTTAGCCTATCTGGTCTTCCATCTGTACAAATAAATGTTTTAGTTCATGCTCACTGGATGTTCTCAACTGATGTAGGGAATGATAGTTGTCCATGAAGTTCTTTCAGCTGTCTAGGTGGACTAGAGATGGAATTAGCCCCGGTGACAAGGGCCAGTACAATTCTACTGCCAGTACTTTGTGATAAAGAAGAAAGATTAGTGTCTAGACTTGGTCTTAACTTGCGCAGTCTTGCGGAGTGATAGTCATTGTGTGACTTCACATACCTAGGGGAGGTGAAGAAGAGTCTGGGTCAGGAGAAAAATCCACTTCTGGGAGAGAGAGATTGTACAGAAGCACAAAGGGAAAGGCCTTCTAAAAGTATTTGTTTTTTTTTTCTTTTTCTTTCTTTCTTTCTTTTCTTTTCTTTTCTTTTTTTTTTTTTTTTTTTTTTTTTTTTGCTTGTATTGGTTGAATGTTCAATTAAACCAGAAACACATATTAAACAATATATCATATTTCGGCCACTATTAGAAACCCACCTTGTGAGATACACAAGCTTTCAGATGAAGAAACCACAAGGGCAAAATCTCTCTACACCTGTTACCGGATATGTGATCCGGGGGAGCCTACTTAGTTTATCTGAGCCTTAATTTTCTCATTCAAAAAATGGAGATTATCATCCATTATCCACGCATCCCTTAGCACTGCGGGGAGAAGGGAATGAAATAAAGGATACGAAGCGCGCCTGGAAAGAAACCAGCAGTAAATCTTAGCCATGTGATTGTTGTTGTTATGTTAAACCGGGTTTCACAATTGAATCGACTTTTGTTAAGAAACAATTTCCAAAACATAGAACACAGAAAGATTACAGTGTGCCCGTTCAAGGCTGCTAGAACATTACCTACAGGCCCACCTAAGGAGCAGCAAATGTAGGCGACTTTGCTTATTATTTATTTGATTAGATCCAGGTCTTTACCAAATTAAGTGGTAACTTGTAGAAAGTTGGTCAACTGAAAAAGGTTTTTGTCAAGTGGAGATGTCAATGGTTTCTAACAGAAAAGTATGGTTTTAGTACTCCGTCAGATATTAACCCTGCTGTCTCTAATGTGGAGATCTTCTGGCATTCTTTCAGAGACTATAAATACACCAATCTTTGGTATCCTCTTTTTGACCTGCTCCACCATCCTGCTGGCTGAAACATGCTTATTCACTGTAAGTATGTACGCTTTGTTTTTAGCTTTTCAAAAATTATAATCTGATGGTTTATAGCTTCATCTTTTTGCTCTCTTCTTTGAACTGAGAAGGAAGGTATTTGAATCGTCCAGGATGCTCACTGGAGTTGCTGAAGTTGTGCCAGTATGAGAGGGCTAGAGTCTTTCGTAACGAAAGATCCATAGTTCACGCAAAAAGTCACTGTACCTTGGTGCCTGACACACAGTAGATGACATGTGTACTCGTCCACCCCTGACACCTACCCCCATCCTTACACATTGACGTACCATCACATTTTGAATCTAAAATGTTTCTCTTGTGGACAGCATAGAGTTAGATCTTGTTTTCTTGATCTCATCTGACAATAACTGCTTTTCGACTGCATTGTCGAAGCCGTTATAGTTGTTATCAATACGGTTAGATTTATGTCCGCCATTTTGTTTTGTTCTCCAAACATCTCAGATATTTTCTGTTCCTGTCTTCTACCTTTACTGCATTCTGTTGCAGTAAGGGGGTGTTTTCTAGTATATAATTTTCATTCTCCTAATCATATTTTTACCATCTCTCTCTCTCTATCTTAGTGGTTGCTCTAAGATTTACAAAATATATCTTATCATAATCCGCTTCAAATATACTACTTTAATCCCAGTAAGATATACAAACTTTATTCCTACACAGATTCATTCCTTACTCCAGTAACGTGTGCCATTACTGCTCTACATATCATGTCTATATATGTTAGAAACTAAAACAATACATTGTTACAATTATTGCTTCATATAATTTTATGTCTTCTAAAGAAGCTGAGAGAAGAAAGGAGAGCAAGTATATATTTACAGGATTTGTTATATTAACCTTATTTACCAATGTTGGATTTCTTCCTTCCTTCCTGTGGATTCGGGCTAGCGTTTGGTGCCATTCCCTTACTCCATACCCTCACAATTTACCTTCTTTATAAGAAATAGACTTTGCATTCTCAGCTCTGTGTGTGTTGCGGGGGAGGGGTTCAAGAGAAATGAACATGCCTTCTCCGATGCAGTGTAAGATCTTTTTTTTTTTTCTTAAGATTTTATTTATTTATTTGACAGACAGAGATCACAAGTAGGCAGAGAGGCAGGCAGAGAGAGAGAGAGAGAGAGAGAGAGAGAGAGAGAAGCAGGATTCCTGCGGAGCAGGGAGCCCGATGCGGGGCTCGATCCCAGGACCCTGAGATCATGACCCGAGCCGAAGGCAGCAGCCCAAACCACTGAGCCACCCAGGCGCCCCTGTAAGATCTTTGTCAATAAATTTTAACCTTATATCTTCACATCTAGAATATCTGGGTGTTAGCTCTTCTACACGCAGGAAGACAAATAAAAACGTTTCTCATTACTTAATCCCACCCTAAATCCTTTCTTTTATAAAATCTGTTTAAAACATGAAGAAATCAGAGGTCTTTTTATGGACACTGGCTTGTTCAGACAAACGAATGATGGAATGTCCTTTGACTTCAACCTAAAAGCTTTTTCCTGGGAAAAGACAAAAGTGGTTTTTTGGAGGCTTTTGCTTTAATCTGTTTTTCCTTAAGTTGCTGGGAGTTTTGATAGGTGACCACGCTCTTAGCACACTGTGCATTTTAATTACAAAAAATCTAGCTCTGGTGACACATTCTTACTTTCTACAAAAGGTCTGCACTTCCTTGCACCGCTAGTGATGTTTCTGGTTAGATGAAGAGGTAAGGGAAGGGAAAAGGTGTCTCTTCTTTGGGCTAAAATATGGGAATTGATCCTAGTGTCTCTCCTCACAGAGAGGCCACGCTGAGTCCGTTTTGAAGCAGGTCTTCCCAAACCTCCTGCGAATGACCTGGTAAAATGCAGGTTCTGATTCAGTGCAAGGAGGGTTTAGCCCGGAACGCGTAACTGGAGTTAGCTCGCAGACAATGCAGGTTTCCTAGCGGCTGGGAGACCACAGCTCCAGCAGCAAGGGTTAGAGCACGCATCCTTGAACTTCCAGGGCCTCATAAACCCCTGTGGAGTTTTCAAAAACTCCTGGGGCCCATGCTCAAAGTTTGCAATTTGAACAACTGTGATTGTGATCAGAGTGTGCGGACAAGTTTGGGAAACTCTTGGGAGTTGCAAGTCTAGCAGCCAGGGAGTGATGGTCAAGCCAGGAGTATCCTGTCCCGGTCCCCGTGTAACCCGCCCCAAGCTGGGTATGCTTCCAGGGTTGAGTCTCTTCTTAGTGGGCAGGTCCCACCCTTGGCTACCATGTACATCTGCCGTGTCTTTGTCTCTTTGGGGAGACAGCTCTCTTGCCCCTGAACTTGCTGCCTGTTGAGCCCACTGTCTCCGCACCAAGGGGCTCCTCCGCGTCCTGAACCCTTCCTACAGCTGCAGCCCTATTCCAGATCACATCCCTCCCCCCTCAAGAGGTCACAGCCTCTGACTCTCTCCTTTCCCCCTTTCTTCCCAGCAGCAACCCCCCCCCCCCGCCCCCCAGAGACCAGCCCAGGGAGGGGAGGCTGGTGGGGGGCGGGGGGCAATGCTCCAAACCTCAGCCTTTCACTTGGGTTTCTGTTGTTCTCTTTCCTGCCAATTGATCCCTGGCCCAGTGAAAATTAACATTTTCAGCCTTGTGTAATTTACATGGGATAATCTAAGTGGCTCTTCTCTATGAAAATACTCACAAAGTGTGTAATTTAAAGTCAAAAATGCAGGTCAGGAGCTGCTTCCAAACCAGCTGACTGGTTTCTCTGTTAGGGTACATTAAGCCTATAGTTATGTGTTTTGTTTTGTTTTTTTCTAAGCCATTTACTTTTGTTGTTCCGGTTTGCCTCATTCTCCTTCCCCAAAGCCACCTATCCTCACCGCCCCCCCAAACCCATGTAAATTCTTCACATTTCTGGGGTGTGTTGAAAACTCTCACATCGTGAAAACTAACTCACCAGCACATTCTTTCCACCATCTTGATTCTGCATCAATGCAGGAGAGAAATAATGTGTAAAGTGTTAAGAAAAATGATCCAAGTCTCAGCAAAAAGGCCGGGCGCGGTCAGGATCTCCTTTCAATGTCATCGCGGTGCCCTTTTCAAAGAGCCCAGCCCAGGACCACGCAACTGGCTACAGAAGGTATCTTTGTTTGACTTGCTCCTTACTATTTGTTACACAGGAAGCCCAGACTCTGTGAAGTTATGTGTTCACGTGTGTGTTTTGTCTGGAAGGCATGCAAATCACTTCTGGCTGGTGGAAAAGATCACCCCGAAGGTCATGGTGGCATAGGCCCATAGGACACAGAACCGCGTCTCATGCAACCTGGCGAACTCATTCAAACATCCTTCTTTTTTAATGCCTCCAAAATACACAGTTCCTCCCGTGCTCCTTGCGATACCTTGACTGTCTCATTGATCCCGTCATTAAGGAAGAGCAGAGAGTCTTTGATGGGAACCGTGTTTTTAACATTTTGGAAATTACACTTTGAAAAGAGTCCCAAACAGCCAGCGAATGAGCTTCTCGTGGCATCCAAGTCCTTCCGTGCAGCTGCTCGAACCCTCTCACTGAGCCCCCCTTGCAGTTTTGTTTTGTTTTGTTTTTTCTCTTCAACCTATACTAGTAACATCCCTCCGGGGAACCAGAGCCCCGGAAAAGCTTTTCCACAACATTAATTAAAAGGGGAATCTGAACACGTAAATAACATTTGTGGCCTCCACTGTGCCTGGTAAAGCATTTCTGGCACACAATGAAAGAGCCCCACAATACAGTGAGGTTTCCAACGAGCGGCCCACCAGCAACTAGCGCGAAGGGGGAAAGGTAACTGGTTTTCCCAGAATGATGAGGGAGGAATAAAGCAGAACCCACTCAGGGCTAAGCATCAGCCACAAACACGCGTGCTGGAGCCGTGGCAATTTCACAGCAATCTGGAAAAGCCTAGGCCCCCAGCGAGTTCTGACAGCAAAGCCAGGCCAGACGGACAGACCCTCGCCTCCGGGAAGGGACCCAAACTTGCTTGGGAAAATCTGTTGGCAATAAAATATTTGAACAGCTGGGGTCCCGCGCTGAGTTCTGACACGAGCTGTTTTACACAAAGGAGTCTTTTTTTGTTCTTTCCACTCCAAAAACGGAAAGGTCTTTTCATGTTTGTGTTGAAAAAGTAGCCAATCGTCCCAAAAGGTCAGTTGGGCTTTTCGTCTTCTGGCTTCTTTAACACAATTCCGTTTATTAGCTGTGTGTTTTCAATCACCTGGCGTGCGTTTAAGTGGATTTTACGAAGATAAAAGGCGTTTTGCTTTTTGAAGATATTAGAAGGCATGTTGGTCTCTTTGTCGTACTGGTGGTATTTGGGCGTTGTTGGCACTGTGGGCCAGCGTTTCCTGGACTATTTCGTATCCATCTGCCTCTAAAGGGTCAGATGTCAAGGACACGGCTGCTAGGGAGAGACTGATACTGTTGATCTCAATCATTCAGCTCTCAGATCTTCGGGTTTTTCCATTTTGTTTGGGTTTGAAATATTAAAGTGACCGAGTGAGAACATAAGTGAAAAGCTTATTTGAAAAATAGTCCCCTTCTCTAACAGCACCCGGAATCCTTCTGTGCTTATTTATTTATTTATTTATTTGAGAAAGAGAGAGCATGAGGTTTGGGGTGAGGAGGGCGTGGCAGAGGGAGAGGGAGAAGCAGGTTCCCCACTGAGCAGAGAGCCTGAAGCAGGGCTCTATCCCGGGACCCCAGGATCCTGACCTGCGCTGAAGGCAGATGCTTAACCCACTGAGCCACCCAGCCTCCGCCATTCCCTGCTTTGGTAACTCTTTGGTGAAGATGTTTTGTCTTTATTAGCAGAAACACAAAAGGATTAGCCAGGGCCTAGGACAGTGCCCTTGTAATTGCTGGTTGAATTTTCTTAAATAATAAAACAACCTAAATGGTCGATTTGTATGTATTTCATTTTGCCTTAGTCTAAGAAAGTATCTGTGCCCAGATAAATCTAGAAAGCTGAGCCGAGGAATAGTGTAGGTCAAGGGTTTTACTGTTACCCTTCTGCAGGGCGGAACAGTACCTTCATCCATCCTTGGACCTGAAAAAAGATTTTTTTGATCAGGGGTTCCCTTACCCCCATGGCTAGTCCCCAGATCAGTGATGTGTGATGTTCACTGCCTTCCAAGCTGGTGACAGGCTTCGCTGTTTGCTTTTGGCTTTCTCTGGCTCCCCCTCCTCCCGTGTAGTATGGCTACTTGTCAGGAAGGAAACACAGGGAGGTCTACAAAGATCGCAAACTTACAGCCTTTTCCTTAAATGACTTTAATGCTGCTTATTTTGCAATAGATTGAGAAGAGCTCCCTGACAATGTGCTGCTTCCTTTTGGTGGTATCAGCTCAGGCTTTGCCCTTGCATTTTCCAGAAAATTCCATCTTCAAAGAGTTGAACATTCTTGCCCCGTCTATATAACAGGTTCAGGTTCGGGGTCTGCCTGACCCCCTCTGGCTTTCGTGCTGCTTTTGATACTCAAATTACTTGTTCTTGGAGATCTTCACTTACTGCTTCAAATTGGATTTGTAAAGGCTGTATTTATTCAAGAGGAGGAACTTGTCTGTTTTTTCCTTTTGCCTTGCCACGGAGCTGAGATTAACGGCCGCACATAAATGGTTGGTCTGCTCCTTTATCTGCAATACCTGAAAAGTTCTGACCCCATAATAATACAGGTAGTGAAAGTCAGCGGTAGCAAATAAATCAGCTTCAAGGGGGTCAGTCCATTAGAATAGCTTGCTTTGCTGCATGTGTCTTGAAGCCCTGAAGTCTCGGCTCTACCCTTTCTGGTTCCAAGACACTGTCAGGATGTCCTAGCCCCTGCCCGTGACCCTCCCCCAGCAGCTTGCTGTTGGGTTTGGGGCGGGGGGCGGGGGCAAGCTCCGTGCAGGTTAGTGCCAATCTTTTTCTTTGGCCTATTCTCCTTCTCACAGGCCTCTTGGACTGTCAGGGGAGACCTGGCATCCTCTCACTGCCCGGAGGCCTAAAGGAAAGATTGACCTCCTTCCAGGGGCCACTACTTCCGTGGCTCCGCTCCTTTCCACCATGACAGCCATAAGCCACACTGTGGCTACGGGGCACTTAAAATGTGGCCTCTCAGAACGGAGATGTGCAAGAGATGTTAACGTTCATACCAAATTCCAAAGACTTCATACAAAATAAATAAGTAAATGAAAGACTAGCAGATACTGCAATAATTTTTACAGATCATACATTGAAATGATGATATTTTGCATCTATCAGCTTCAATAAAATGTATTATTAAAACTAACCTCATCATCTTCTTATACTTTTTTTTAAAAAAATTCTTTTACTTTTTTTGAAGTTTTTTTTAAAAACTTCTTATACTTTTTAAAAAATTATTTATTTATTTATCTATTTATTTGACACAGAGAGAGGAAACACAAGCACGGGGGATGGGAGAGGAGAAGCAGGCTTCCTGTTGAACAGGGAGCCGGATGCGAGGCTCCATCCCAGGACCCCGGGATCATGACCTGAGCCAAAGGCAGAGGCTTAACTGACTGAGCCACCCAGGCACACATATATATATGGTTTGTTTTTTTTTAATGTGGCCACGAGAAATGTAAAATTCCATATGTGGCTTGCATTTGTGGCTTCCATTCCATTCCCATTGGGTCACACTGCACCCCTCCCCCATGTCTCTGCCTTTGCGGGTCACCCCCTGTGGTGCAATGGCTTCTTTCCACCCGCCACTGCCCCCCCCCCCCAGACAGTCCTCGGTTGTCCTCTGAGCTGGGATTCCTGCTCTTCCCCATCCAGTTCCTAACTCTGAGCCAAGATGATTGTAACTGTAGCTACGTGAGCGTTCATTTGGCACTTACTGTAGTCAGGAGCTTTCAGGCTCTGGATCTATATTTCCTTAAAGAGTAAGAAACAGATTTAAAAAAAAAAGAAAGAATGAAAAGAAGAAACAGATTGCAAAGAACATACCACCTATGGAGAAAGAAGGGATTATGAACCAACAGGACAAAATGGGAAAGGTTCTGGGACTCGTCTATGTATAAAGGACTATCAGAAGTGACAGGAGCGCAGTTAACCCGGCCTGTGGTTATGGGGGGAGAGGGAGCCCCAGGAGGAGGCCACGGACAAAGCAGACCAAGGGAGACCGAGGTGGAAAGTGCCTCACAGGACCAAATGAGCGAGCTCCAGGAGGCCAGGATGGCAAGGCTGCAGGGCGGGGAGGGGGCCAGCCACGCTCTGGCCGCTACACTGGGTGGTCCTCCTGAAGAAGAGCAGATGATGGCGGGAGAGGAGGATGGGCTGAGGGGGCCGCAGCGGGGAACACAGCTACAGTCCTGCCGGCTCTGGAGGCCGCAGAGAAGTAATTGGGTGTTGAGGCTGGAGCAGTGCACGACACTGAGGCCCTTACAGGAGAGGGGTGGAGGCCTCTGTGGCCTCAGCGCCCAAGCTGGATCAGTGCTGACCTGGTCACGCGTCTTTGTGAGCATGCACCGGGCACTGGTGGCAGGGGGAAGGGCCTGGAGAACTTGCTCACGGGTCACGGCTTCTAGAAAGGTCTGCAAGTCTACTCTTTGACAGGAGAGCTGCTTTTGCGCTCCAAAATTGAGCAGAAACCATGACTTAGTTTGACCGGTCAGTGCAAAACACCGACGTTTATTAAAAGTGAAAACTCATTTTCCAGGAAACGCCTTACTTGTCCGGACCTTCTCCCCACCTCTAGCTGACAGTATATCCAGGGCAAGGAGCAGTGCATGGAGCCCGTGGATTTTCTTGAAACCAGAGACAACATGTTGGAGGATCCACCCTCTCAGCTCTGGATCTTGTAGACCCTTTGCTGGGGGCGGGAGCAAGACTGAATTTCAGGCAGCAGGAAGCTCCAGGTCCCTGTGCCCAGGGGGAACAGCCCCACCCCTGCTGGCTTTCCCTGCCACATGCGGACAGGGTGCTCAGAGGAGAGAAATGTCTTGCTCCCCCAAAAAAGTCAACACTGGGGTGAAGTTTATTTTATAACAAAAATTAAGGCAGAATCTCTCCATGAAGCCAAGGCCAGAGCATTGCTTAGAGACTTTCAGCTCATGGCATTACATGGGGACTTTAATAAAACAACCAGTGCAGCGAAGAGCTGCATCCTGCCCCTGTTCTCTGATTTCATTGGCCTGATCTGGGCTTTTTTTTTTTTTCTTTCCTTTCTTTTTTTTTTTTTTTTTGTTTTCTTTTGAGCACTCCCAGGCGATTCCAGTCTGCAGCCAAGGTTGAAAAGCTGAGAACCCGGGGCGCCTGGGTGGCTCAGTCGGTTAAAGCCTCTGCCTTCGGCTCAGGTCATGATCCCAGAGTCCTGGGATTGAGCCCCGCATCAGGCTCTCTGCTCAGCCGGGAGCCTGCTTCCTCCTCTCTCTTTGTCTGCCTCTCTGCCTACTTGTGGTCTCTCTCTGTCAAATAAAAAAATAAAATCTTTTAAAAAAAAAAAAAAAAAGCTGAGAACCCCTGAATTCGATTTTAAAAGTCCATCTTAAAAAATTTATTTATTTATCTTTATTTTTATATTTTTATCTGATTAATTTTTTATTTTATTTATTTATATATATACATCTTTATTTATTTTGCACTTTACTCGGTTCTGATTTTCTGCCTGAAGTGGGAAATTCTGAGGGGAAATTGAGGTGGTTGATTCAAGGCTTGGGAAACCCAATGGAGCAGTCCAAAATGCTAGAGAAAGTCCAAGGTGTGTCCAGGCGGGAGAAATCAGGACCGCAGCTGGAAAGCTCACCTGGAGCGGGACTCCCCACTTCCTGGACTTTTTTAGTGCTCAGCAAAAGCCACGGCAATTGTCCTGAAAGAGCCAGAAAGACACAGTTGCAGATCAATTTCTCTAAGGCGCCTGGTGCCCAAGTAGATCCCCCCAGAGGGGCTGGAGAAAATACTGATCGCTCCATCCCACGCCCAGAATTACATTCTCTATCTAGATGGGCGAAGCCAGGAAATGTGAATTTCCAACAAGATCCCAGGTGATGCTGCTGGCCCCTGGAAGGCAGGGGGAAAAGAGAATGATTTGGAATGAAAACTCAGCACAAAGCAGCAGACCTTTGCACTGAGCACCCGCCCTGTCCTGGCAGCATGCCACACCCGGAGGTCCGGGGCCAGAGCTCGTGCCCCGCCCCACCTTGACTGTCTCTAGTCCCGGGAGGGGACTTGCACTTTCTTCTTGGAGACGGACAGGGCTAGAAAAGGCCTGGCTCACACCCTTGCAATATCGAAAACCCAGACAAACTGCCAAGTTCAAACTTTCCTTGACTCTCTCAGACAACTGAGGCTGCGGGCCAACCAACCAATCCAGAACGGAGCAATGGACAGACACCCGCAGCAAGACACAGGACACAAGCCCTCACCCACTTCCTTGGGGGCAGATGCTGTAAGAATTTTCTAGATATTTTTTTTAAGTTTGTTTTTAAAATTATTTTTGTGGAGGTCCTCCGTGGGTTTTGGGCCCCAATTTGAAATTAATTTTGAGGCAAGGTCCTCAGTTCTGCCACTTCCGGTTTCCCCAAATGACAGCTAGGCCATAGGGTAGGAGTGACAGAATATGGAAAGCCCCCAAACTTTCCATTGTATGAGGGTCCTTCAAGCCAGGAATGAAACAGGATGAGTTTGAATAGTTGAAGAAAGCCCTTAGTTTGAGGGTGCGAGAAAGGCCGGCTGGAGGCAGCCCAGTTAACAGCGCCCACACTAAAAAATGGTATTTGTGCCGACAAGCTAGGCAAGTAGGATCAACAAGGATTCTTTTTACTAGCGATGTCTACCACCGGTGGGCTCGGCCCCTTGCACCTGGGGGGACATCGCTAGAGCTTTCCTCTCCTGACAGTGTTGGCTTTCTAGCACCATCCACGCACGGCCTCGCAGTAAATCCAACCTGCGTCCTTATAATAAAAGAAGTTGACTAAGTGCAGTCTCTTAAAAATTGCGAATTGCTGGGCAACTCCTGTAACGTTTTCTATATATAAAGGTTTAGCCTTGCATGTCTGAGATACATCTGGAATGTTATTGGAAGCTCTGAAATCTGAAAATATTTTTACTGGACTCTGAATCCTTTGACATAAAGCCCATGAAAGTATATCATTTTTCTTTTCTGGGGACTTTTGCATAACATAAAAGAATTTCATGGGAAAAAATGCTCGTCTTCCAGAAAGCACTAATAACCAGGATTTGCTGCTTCTTTATGAAAGGCCAAAAGAAGTCAGACTAACTGACTTCACCTCCTTTGTGTTCCTTATTTGTTATATCTCATTCTTCATAGCTTCCAGGCTTTCTCCATCTCTCTGTAGCCCATACTCACTGGAAAGATGCCCGACTCCGTTCTTCCTCTCAGAATTTGTGTGGACAATTTTTGCTTCCTGTGAAGACTTTATTGCCTAAACCATCCTTTCTGCAACGCACAGCTTGGCCCGTATACCAGGAACCCAGGGGGTAGGGGGAGAGATGTAGGCCCTAAATTAAGAAATGTTCTCTCTTTAGTTGTCAACATAAAATAAACTTTCTAGAATTTCCAGGAATTCATCAGTAATCTATGGTGAATCCTTGACTAACTGTCCCGTACATGGTCCCTGGTCTCTCTGGCCTTGGTTTGGACCTGCTAAAGGAGTCTCACATCTACAATCTTTAAACTGGACAGTTGTGACCCTGATTCCCAGTTCCATATTCTGGGCTCCACATACACTGCCCAATATACAGATTGACATTGGGTTTGAGAACTCTCTTGCAACTGGCCAACTTCTCCCCACCAGTAGTTAACCCAGGTCCAAATCAGATCTCCTGAGCTGCCATCGACCTCAAGCTGACCCCTTGTGTCTACGCTTACCTTAAAGCCGGTAGTGTGGGGGCGCCTGGGTGGCTCAGTGGATTAAGCTGCTGCCTTCAGCTCAGGTCATGATTTCAGGGTCCTGGGATCGAGCCCCGCATCGGGCTCTCTGCTCGGCAGGGAGCCTGCTTCCTCCTCTCTCTCTGCCTGCCTCTCTTCCTACTTGTGATCTCTCTCTGTCAAATAAATAAATAAAATCTTTAAAAAAAAAAAAAAAAAAAAAGCCGGTAGTGTGTTGGTATGCATGACGGAGGTGCCGTGAAATAGGCTTGGGCCAAAAGCACCTGGACTAACTCCCCACCCCATTTCCCTGGCAGCTGGCTTACCATTTGGGTTGAAGGAGATGATCTTTGTGAGTGACCAACCAAAACTAGGCATGAGATGAGATTTCTTTCACTTGGACATTCACATAGATTTTCTAAAAGTCCTTACATACCCCCAGAACCAAAAGCCTCATGTCCCAGGAGAATAAACACATCTACCCACCCACCCACCCACCCACCCCCGACACAATCACTCACACACACTCACAAATAAGTCACGGAGGAGTATCACCACACGGGAAAGGGATTACGTTAATGAAACGCTAAACCAAGGATCGCTCCATTTGCTCATTCTTCTTAGGATTAAACTGAAAGCCGTTTATCTGCCGCTAGTGGCTCAGGGATAGATCTTGGCTTTACTTTTGAAAGAGCTTCTTGGCACAGTTTCATTGTTAGGGATACAGGATCCAAGACAAAAAAGAAATTGTCCTGAAGGAGTATAAAAGAGTTACGCTCCTCAGATCTTTATCTGTCTTGATGTTTGGAAAACTTGCTCCGAGAGCAATAACATGGGGCTAGAGAAGAAGGACGGGCAGGAAGGGGAAGCCGAGAGAGCCGCCAGGAAGCGGGGGGCTAGCCCCTCTTCTCTTTTTCTTAGGGGAATACAATTAGAGAAGAGCTATAAATACACGAGCGTAAATACACAGTGTGTCTGAGCCAGAGTGGGGCGGTGCTCAGTCCATATGGCTCATGCATGAGGGACAGTTGAAATTTGTTCCTGGAAATTCCATGAAGATGACTAAAGTTACTGCGCTTAGCAGGGCGTTGGTCCCTAACATGGGCTTCCCCAAGTTGTATCAGGTCTCTGTCTCTGTCGATTTCCACTGAACCAGCAGAGCGAGTACCAACTTCTCTTGATTTCCACTTTTCAACAGTAAACTGAGGTGTGCTTCGTGGTGACAATAGCTCTGAAACCAAGGCCGCACGAACAACCTTTCAGGTCTCAGTGGTGCATCCCCCTGGATTGGTCTTTATATAGAGGTCTTCATTTATGCCTTTCTTCTTGGCTCTTGGTCCAAACCCAGTAGTCTCTGTAAACTACACAACGTGGCTGTTTATATTTCACTTTTTAGAATCAGAGTAAAGGCAGGGGTGCCTGGGTGGTTTAATTGATTAAGCAGCTGACTTCACCTCAGGTCACGATCCGGGTGTCCTGGGATGGAGCCCTGAGTCGGGATCCCGGCTCAGTGGTTGGAGTCTGCTTCTCCAACCCCCCTCCCCCCCCCCCAGTCATGCTCTCGCTCTCAAATACATAGATAATTAAGAATCTCAAAAGGAAAAAAAAAAAAGAATCAGAGTTAGGGCAACAGCCATCTTAGACATTTGCTTTTTCAATATAGATGTCCTAAAAATGCACTCCCTCTTGTGTTTGTTTGCTTTTCGCTCAGGGCCTGTCACTGTCCAGATGTGTAAAGAGTATGTCTTAACAGGGAAAATTACTACTAAAAAGAGTCTTCTTGTCGATTTTTTCCAACACCCGATGGATAAAGGGCTTGGACTGCATTAAAATCAGTTCAATCATTTATCAAAATTATTGAGTCCAGAATATATACTAGACACCATCTTGGGCACTGGGCACCATGAAGCAAATAAAATAGGACAGAAATCTCTGTTCACCTGAAATTTACATTCCAGTGGTGATATAGGGAAAGATGAAAGAAGAGAAGTGGGTAGGAAACGCCAGTGTTCACGGGAATAGGACGATTTTTATAGAGGTCAATCCCCAGAAGCGATGTTTGCAGAGATGTTTGAACAAAGAACAGAAGGAGAAGAACAGTAAGACAAGTGGATGCGTGGGGCAGCAGATCGCTGGAAAAGCAAGAAGCAAGTAGGAAAGCCGTGCAGTAGAAGGCTGCTGGGGACACAGAGGCCAGGGGGGCTGCAGGGAGTGAGGGAGGAGGGGAAGTAGCGAAATAATAATTAATATTTCAAAAAAGTGTTTTTTCTCAATGTGATTCTTAACCAAATTACTTTTCTAATTTTTTCTTCTTCATCATGACAAGATAAATGACTTGAGGAGTCGGCTGTATTGTCACCAGAAATATTAAAAATTATAATAAGGGTGTGCTATCTGATCTGCTTTCCTGTATTACATTGTGTATTACAGTGTATTACATGGCACTGATTATTATCCTAATCACAATAATTTCCACTGTGATCACCAGTAACACAGTGGCCGCACGGTCTACATCGTCTCGTTTGACCCTGCAGTAATGCCTGCATACCGGTTATTTCCCATTTTGCCGATTGAGAAAATTTTCAGACTCATTAGGTGACTTGCCTAAAATCGCTCAGCCAGTAAATGCTGGTGGATTGTGGACTAGAAATTCATTGTTATTTTTGCTTGGTACTACATACTGCTTCGATGCTCACAGCATCCCGTATACCTGGTCAGAAGATCTTTACCTTCTATAATTGTTCCTTTCAAGAGGAAATATTTATAGCTGGAAAAAATTGGTTTACCAAATAAGGAAAAAGTAAACTAAAAGACAACATTTATTTCAGTGTTCTAGTTCATAGTGAAAAATAAGAAACAACCTGCAGGTCCAATAATGAGAAATGGAGAAGGATGGTAGGCCGGATAATGGCCAGCCGAGGAGGTCCGCGTCCTAATTCCTGGGACCTGTGAATGTCCCCTCACACGGCACAGGGGCGTGGGGCTGGGCTGAATTAAGGCCATGGGTGGATTTAAGATTACTAATCAGGAGATGATCGAGCGGCCTGCTACAAGCATGAATGTCCTTAAAAGTAGAAGCAGGAGAAAGGCACGGAGGAAGGCCATGGTGCTGGCTTTAAAGATGGAGGAAGGGCCACAAACTGAGGAATCCAGGTGGCTTTTAGAAGCTGCAGAAGACAAGGAAATAATCTTTCTGGAGCCTCCAGAAGGAATGCAGCCTTGCAGACTCCTGGGCTTCAGCCTGGTGAGACCCAAGTTGGACTGCTGAGTTGTCAGATAGTAAGTCCATATGTTTTTGTGGTCTGTTTGTTTGTATTAAGATTTTATTTATTTATTTGGGAGAGAGAGAGAGAGAGAGAGAGAGAATGAGCAGGGGGAGCAGGAGAAGGAGAAGCAGACTCCCCACTGAGCAGGGAGCCTGATGTGGAACTCAATCTCAGGATCCTGGGATCATGATCTGAGCCGAAGTCAGACACTTAAGTGAGCCCCCCAGGCACCCCAAATCCATGTGGTTTAAGCTATTTTATTTGTGCTAATTTGTTAGAGCGGCGATAGAAAACTACTACAGTAAGTCAATAAGGACTGTGTACTTAAGGGTCTGTCGTGCACACATTTCAATATGTCTGAGGTCTAGGTGGTAACACAGAAAATTTTTAGGGTCTACATTTAAAAGGCATTACACAGACATGTACACACAGGGTGGTTAAAGTTACACTTGAAAAACATAAAAACTAGTTCGGTGGATGAAAAATCTGGGAGAAAATTGGCAAAAATGTGAAAAATGGATAATGTGGGTGGCGAAATGATGCCAATTCAATTTTCTTTCAAATTTTATATATGTTTCAAATTTCCTTTACCGGCTTGTATGGAAAAAATATGAAAGTGAAGTTTTAGGTTGATTTATGCAAGTAAAAATCTCATTCAGAAAACTGTAATGACGTATGTTGCCCGTCCATCATCGCATCTGTGGGAAACCAGTATTCCTTCCTATTTTATCTAGGAAGCCATATGGAGAAACAGTTATCATTTTAGCAGCTGGTACCAGAATTTCTAGGTAGGGAGAGACCTGCCTTAATTGAGAAGTTGAAAAAAAGCTTTGTCAAGGGCACGAGAGAGAAGGCCGTCCTCAGGCCTGTGTGTTGGGCTAATGCTTACCTGGCCGAGTAGAGAAGGGGCTGGAGGAGCAGGGGGTCCGAAGAAGGTGGGGTTGGAAGGTCTTTGAAGGAAATCATAGACCCACAGTGTGTTTTCAAAGGAATTCGGTGTGTTGGAGATCGGGCAGCTTCTCGTCGGCCCAGATCTTCAGCGAAACTGCAACTGACCCGCACTGGATTGGATTTCAGGGGGAAACGCTAATATGGTGTGTGCGGCCTGTGTAGATGGGGAGAGAGCTGAGATCTGAAACACACAGGCCTTCAAAATGAGGCCAGACATCCGCTGGTGGTGTGCCTACCCTGTGCCTTCAGTGTGGCTCAGTCACCAGTGCCGCGGAGGGGGATGTCTCCCCTTCTCAGGGTCTCTCCCGGGCCTCCCGTCCCACACGGTGCAGGACAAAGTAGCAGGTATGTACAGAGCTATTTCACCGCCTCGAGTTGCATTTCCTATGTTAAAGCCATCTTAGAAACCAGCCCTTGCATTACCTGGGATTTGTGCCAGCTTGTTGCAAAGCAACCACTCATGGGGTCCCCTAAGAGCCTAAGGCAAGCTCCTCACTACTGTTCCCCAGGCATCAAGCTGCTACTCATTCCCCAGCTTCAGATGGTTTCAGGGCAGGGCACCTGCTGTTACTCCGAGGAGTCATGGCACTCAGGCTGTATGCAGAAGCCCAGAAGGTGCTGGAAGGGGGAGGCTGTTAGAGAATCCACTGAGGGCTGTAGAGCTCCCAGGGTCCTCTTGAGAGCTGAACCAACTCAACTCCCCTAGACGCTCCAGAAACAGTTCAGAACTCCTGAGGCGCCCATGGCTGAAAACAAGGAGCCTTCCCTAGAGGTCCCTTGGGTCAAATCCGTCTTTGTTCACACCGGTCTCTCTAGGTTTTCTCCAGTCCTGTTTGGAGGGCTCGGCGCCCCAGAACTCACTGGGGATCAGATGGTGTCCCAGAGGCCTAGTGTCTGCAGAGGATGGCCAAACTTGTTGCCAAAATGTGGGGAAGTAGCAATGGTAATGCCAGAGTGTGTGTGTGTGTGTGTGTGTGTGTGTGTTCACTAGCACACACATGTATACACTTAGGCTGACTTGTACCTGTTGGGCAGATAGGGGCAGATCCAGACTTCGTAGGCCTAAGACATGATTTTGAGAGCCCTTTTTTAGAAAAAAGAACACGATGTGACAAATTCAAGATTAAGTATAAAAAGTCAAATGCATATTTAGAATGAGAAAAAAGATCGCAACAAATGACAAATATCAAAAAAAGCTCGCAAATACCAAAAGCATCACAAAATCTGGTAAAATAACATATGTTAATGAACTCTCTGGCACACCTCTATGATATTTTTTCCTACATTTTTAGCTGCATTTCCTTTGATCAGCTCTTCCAATGACAACGCTTTTTTTTTTTAAGGTTTTATTTATTTATTTGACAGAACATACACATGTGCACACACATGTGGGGGAGAAAGGGCAGAGGGAGAGGGAGAAACAGACCCCCCCCCACTCTAAGCAGGGAGCCCCGTGTGGGGCCTGATGTGGGACTCGATCCCAGGACCTCGAGATCATGACCTGAGCCAAAGGCAGATGCTTAACTGCCTGAGCCACCCAGGTGTCCCAACAATGCTTTTGTAATGCTTTCTGTAACAGGAACTGAAAGGCTTTCCTTTATCTATCATGATTGATTTTTTAAAAATTATTGATAATATAGAAATGGATTTCCAGTTTCCCAATTCATTTTCAACTTGAAATGACATCCATTGCCAAAAACGTCACTTAAATTTTTAGAATCTGTTGCCAAGCTTGGAAGACCTATCAAGTTTCTTGCATGCATGAGCTCTCAGATTTCAGGGCATTAAAGTTTCCTTACACAGGAACTAACCTTAAACATTCTTTGAACTGGTGACCCTCATTAAACAATGTATCACCACTGATGGCCTTGTTTACTGTTAATGGTTGTCGTTATCAGTATTTCTTATCAAAATGACAAGAAATTCCATTTTCTTCTTCTGTGTTTATATGATTCACATTTTTTTTTTTTTTCATGAACTGAATTAGCGAACAATCCAAGGGCCTATTCACTGCTCTTCTTCAAAATTTATTTCTTCCTCTTCATGCATTATTGATTTTGTTAGGATCTAAAAGGATCCTTCAATTGTAATTCCTCTCTCTGGGAGAGAGGCAGAGGGGGAGGAAGAGGCAGGCTCCCCGCTGAACAGAGAGCCCTATGTGGGGTTCAATTCCAGGACCCTGAGATCATGACCTGAGCCGAAGGCAGAGGCTTTAACCCACTGAGGCACCCAGGCGCTGTTACAGGCGCTCCTGTATCAATGTAATTTCTATTGATTTCAAATATATGTCATATACATGGTATATTTTTCTATTGATTTCATATATATTTTACTCATACAGTGAAATTATATATATGAGATATATACATAGTGAAATCTATATCATATGAAAGTATATTTCATAGATTTGAAAATAAATATGTGACACGTTTCATATACACATATGATTTCACTGTGTAACGAGTTTGTAACTGTATACACTGAGCCGCCATAGTCTGCTCCTGATGGCAGAGAACTTCCATTTCAACTTGAGGTTACTGAGAACTAAGTCTTCTACTTGTAATTCAACTCACCTCACGATTGGAAGGTTTTCCACAGACCCGCTTCTGGCTTTCTGTATTTCAAAGTTGCTTTCTCCTCTACCCCATACTTCTGGTGTTTCTAGGCATGACAGCACACATTAATATTTTTGGCCTCTGGCCCTAAATGTCATGAATCTGGGTTACTCAGGCCGGGAGGAGATGGAACTACTCCTGAAAGCCCTTCCTACATCAAGATGACTAGAAATAACTTGGGTATAAAATACAAATATTTCCCACTAGCCCCACTCTCTCCTAGTCAGGTTTCAAAAATGCCATGGCCATCTCCAGGGCCACCCAATACAAGGACGGGGAATCATAGTGGAAAGAGACAGTAGACTTAACTAATTGTGGGTGAAATGTATTACTTTTGCAAATTTTACCACAACACATGAACATGTGGAGACGTTGCCTTGGAGGGGACCCAGGTGTGCTATGGAACCTTTAAGCTTCATTAGTTTTCTGACTGATCCACTTCAGGGAATAAGAGTAGGTAACTGGATGATGCATTCTTCTAGAACCTTCTCTATCCCCTATTGTTGAAGCCACCTATGGTTTTGCATATGCATATATATATATATATTTTTTAAAGATTTTATTTATTTGACAGAGAGAGAGAAATCACAAGTAGGCAGAGAGGCAGGCAGAGAGAGAGAGAGAGGAGGAAGCAGGCTCCCTGCGGAACAGAGATCCTGACGTGGGGCTCAATCCCAGGACCCTGGGATCATGTCCTGAGCGGAAGGCAGAGGCTTTAACCCACTGAGCCACCCAGGTGCCCCGCATATGCATATATTTTAATTACATACTCATACACCCATATCTCTTTTCACTCATTGTTCCAACATTTCCAAGGGAAACAGGTATGTTAGAACCAGAGTTCAAAGCAAACTATTATGGGGCCGGCCTGGGTGGTTCAGTCAGTTAAGCCTCTGCCTTCTGCTCAGGTCCTGATCCCGGGGTCCTGGGATTGAGCCCCGCACCCCCCAAATCAGGCTCGTGCTCAGCAGGGAGACTGCTTCTCTCTCTGCCTCTGCTCCTCCCTCCTGCTCACACTTGCTCTCTCTCCCAAACAAATAAATAAAATCTTTTTAAAAATGTTTAAAACCATCTATTACAAACAGAACCAATTTTTAAGTTATTTTTCTCAAATGAAGGAAGAATCATACTTTCAAGTTGAGAAAGAAATTTTTATGTGGTGATTTCAATAAAGCTAATACTTTGCCAGGAATATAGGAGACTTTAAAAGAAATAAAATTATTCCTACACTACCACAATGATAAAAGTTTCCGCCTATTATGGAAACAAAACTTCTAATAAAGAGTAAAACAAGCCACCAGAAAGTTGTTTAAAAGGCTTTATTCTTTTGACTAACCGTATTTGCCATTTGAATAAGATTCATGTTTTCTTTCAAATCTCATCTACAAAGCTTTATAGAATGAATCTAGATTTATTAATCATCTCTATATCTTTCATCAGTAGCCTGAACAATCTTAATAAAGACGCTGCTGACATACAGGGGAGAAAATAAATCTGTGTCCCCTTGGTTCTTAGTGAATTCTTTCTGGTCTGTGTGTGTGTGTGTGTGTGTGTGTGTGTGTTTCTCTTACACACAACCCAACCAAACACTTCCTTTTGCAAATATTATGATTATCATTATCTTTGTAGCACCAGGGGAATTTTCGGCATGCTAAAAATAATTTCAATTCTATGGAGTCCGAATGTTTTTAGTTACTGCGGCGCCAACAGTGGGGTTTCACATCAGATCCATTTTGAAATACTATTAAAGACTCGGAAAATGATAAAAATATGAACAGTGCTTTGAAAATTAGGATAACTAAACCTGATTAAAATCAACTTCTACCCTAGCGCAAGAATAAAATCCTAGTGTTCATGGTTGCACTCCAAGGCCTGATAAAAACCCGTTTCCTTTCTCTCTTCCTCATCTTCTGTTTTGCTTCCTTTCTCGCTGTCTTTTTCTCTGTTCCACATTAACAGCCTCTAGGACTGGCTTCAGCCCCAACACTTAACCCCTTGTCTGCCAGCCTTCATCAGAAATCTTGGAGTAAGGAGCCAGGAAGGCTCGAGGCCTAAGGTCCACTTTAAGGCAACTGATTTCCTTCTTGTTTTCTTCCCAAATCACCCGCTGCTGAATTTAGATTTTTGTATAACTGGATGAATGTTTCCTCTCTCACCTATACACAGTTCATGATAGAGATAAGCGATTTGTTTTATTATCACCTTCAACCAGGCAAAATTAACTTTTTCAATTGGATTCATTTTGCATATCAATGAAGACTAGTTACTGAAGTCTAAAAATTGCTCAATTCTTATAAAAAGCTTGAGTCATTGCTGACATTAGATATTCATGGAATATCTAATTCCATGAATCAGAAAGGGAAAGGACCTTTGCGGTAACTGATAGCGTATGTTAGTTATTGCTGCATAACGATAGCTCAGGGGTTTACAACAATTATCTATTTCTTCATGCATTGCTCTGGGGGTCAGCTACAGCTTGGTGGCACTCCTCTGGGATTGGGGCAGGCTGGTTTTAGGTCTGTTCCATGTGTTTCTTCAATTTCCTTGAACCAGAGCTAGTTGAGGCATATTTTTCTCATAGTAAATCACAGGGGCCTAAGAGGTCAAGCTCAACTGTACACGTGCCCTTAACATTTGAAAGTCCAGTCAAGTTTGTGAGCTTTCCGCTGATTAAGCCCAAACTCAGAGGCCAGGAACACAGACTCAGCCTCCTCTATGGCAATGCTAGGCCATGTGGCACAGGGGAGAAGGAAGAATTAGAGACAGTGAGCACTGACCATTTTTTTCTGTGACTTGATGTTCCCATTTGTTAAGTAAAACAAAACGCAACAAAAATGGAAAACTCTACCTTCTAGAGTTGTAAGGATTAACGTACTTAAAACAGTGCCTGGCATACATATTTTAAAAAACAAAAACTTAAAAAAAAAAGATTTATTTGTTTATTTTAGAGGGGTTGGGGAGGACAAGTGGGGCAGAGGGGGAGAGAGAGAGAGAGTCTTAAACAGGCTCCACTGTGCCCAGAGTTGAGCCCAACTTGGGGTCTAATCCCACGAACCCTGAGATCATGACCTGAGTCAAAACCAAGAGTTGGACACTCAACCGACTGCATCACCCATGTGTCCCACACCCCCCAAAACTTAATAAAGTTATTGTTGTTGTCATGTCCCAATTATCCAATAAGAAGGAGAAGTTAGGGCGCCTGGGTGGCTCAGTGGGTTAAGCCGCTGCCTTCGGCTCAGGTCATGATCTCAGGGTCCTGGGATCGAGTCCCGCATCGGGCTCTCTGCTCAGCAGGGAGCCTGCTTCCCTCTCTCTCTCTCTCTCTGCCTGCCTCTCCATCTACTTGTGATTTCTCTCTGTCAAATAAATAAATAAAATCTTTAAAAAAAAAAAAAAAAAAAAAAAAAAAAAGAAGGAGAAGTTAACTCTTATGAATAGTCGTGCCTTCAACCATTATGCAGTTATCAAAAACAGCTGTGAAGAGATGCAATAATTTGGGGAAATGTTTCTGCTTTCATAGTAAGTGAAAAAAGTGAGATGTACAAAAACATGCGGATAATGTCATCCCAACAACGTAAAAAATCTATATGAATCAAAGATTTAAAGGAAATACACCAATCATTAAATCGGCTGACTCTGGGGAGCCTGGGTGGCTCAGTGGGTTAAGCCTCTGCCTTCGGCTCAGGTCATGATCTCAAGGTTCTGGGATCGAGTCCCGCATCAGGCTCTTTGCTTGGCAGGGAGCCTGCTTCCTCCTCCCTCTCTCTCTGTCTGCCTCTCTGCCTACTTGTGATCTCTCTGTCAAATAAATAAATAAAATCTTTTAAAAAAAAAAATCAGCTGACTCTGGGTGGTGATGGTTTTCTTCTTTCTAGTTTTCTGGAATTCACAATTTTCTTTCTTTCTTTCCTTCTTTTTTTTAAGACTTTATTTATTTGACAGAGAAATAGAGAGAGCCAGAGAGTATGAGCAACAGGGAATGGCAGAGGGTGAGGGAGAAGCAGGCTCCCTGCAGAGCAGGGAGCCCGATGTGGGACTTGATCCCAGGACCCCGGGATCATGACCTGAACTGAAGGCAGATGCTTAACTGCCTGAGCCCCCCAGGTGCGCCCCTACCTCCCAATTTTCTATAATAACGTGTATTTTTCTCTAATAACAGTAACTTTGGAAAACATTGTTAAAAATAGAAAGAGGGTGCCTGGGTGGCTCGGTCAATTAAGCTTCCAATTCGTGGTTTCAGCTCAGGCTGTGATCTCAGGGTCTTGGGATCAAACTCCACATGGGGCTCTGTGCTCAGCAGGGAGTCTACTTGGGATTCCTTCCCTCTTCCTCCCTCTCTCCTTCTGCCCTTCCCCCCATGCATGCTCTCTCTCTCTCTCTCTCTCTCTCAAATAAACACATAAATACATACATACAGAATTAATTAATTAATTAAAACCTTTTAAAATAAAATAAATAAAAACAAAGAGACCTAGGGTTTGAGCCATTATATAAGCATCTGATCCTGGCCATTAATTCTTTGTTCTGTGTTTTGGGGTAATTCTTGAGCTCTTTGCCTTTCATCTTTTTGCCATGGACCAATACTATTAGCTTGATTGTTCAGTTTTTTCAAATAATCCGGCTCCTTCCCATTTACATCTGGCTTTGGATTATTTCAAAGGTTAAATGAGGCACTTTCCATGATTGGACAAATACACAGCAGATGTTGGGGATGCTGTAAACTTAAGAATGCAAGGAGATGAAACTTCCCATAATAACACAATTCATCCAAATACCTGATAAGTTCTGGGGGGATAGCTCTAAATATTAATAGGTTATTTTTACATTTTTTGGTCTGTTTTAGTTATTTGCCTTTTTCTTGAGTCTTTGTGAATAATGGTACTAACTGGGAGCCTGACCCTTTTAGAAAAACGCTACACTACTGTAATTATATTTTAGAGATACAATATTATTTGAAAAGTCACCTCAATACTATTCAGACATACTGTATTATGCCGGGGACTAAGAGCTTTGACGAATGCAAACTCTTCTGACATAACTCGTTATGTTTAGTGTAGTTAGGTTGGCTGTGTGCATATTTTTAGCTCCATTAGATAAATTAAACTGGATTGTGTTTTTTATGTTTTGGAATTTCCAGACCTTCAGTATTTTCTGAAATCCAAAGTCTGCTTATGAGGTAGCTTGAAAATATGTCTACCAATTCTTTGGGATTGCTTCCTTAAGAGGTTGAGTCTAATTCCTCTCCCCTTGAGTGTGGGCTCTATTTATGACCCAATTCTAACACATAGAATGTGACTAAAGTGATGATATGTGACTTCCTAGACTAGAAGATAGAAGTGTGGCCTCCTTGCTCTTTCTTTGATCACTCATTCTCAGGGAAGCCAGCCGCCATGTTGTGAGAGCACTCACACAGCCCTACGGGGAGGCCCACTCAGCAAGGCCCGGAGACCTCCTGCCCGCAGCCATGTGTGCACACCATCTTGGAAGCAGATTCATCGGCCTAAGTCAAGCCTTCAGACGACGGCAGCTTGGCCGATGTCCTAATTGCAAACTCTCAAGAGACTGTGAGTGGGAATCTCCCGGGTCAGCTGCTCCCAAATTCCCATTCCACAGAAACTGTGAGGTGTTAAATGCCGATTGCTTTGAGCCAATGTTTTGGAGTAATCTGTTAGCACCAATAGATTAGTAAACCAGCTTACCACGTAACTTGACTGCTGGAAAACTCTCTTGAAAGATTTCATATCCACCCCATGTAGTGCCTACCTTAAGTAGGGTGTGAACTTCATGGTAGGTTTATAGTGGTGAGGAAATCTAACCCAGGGAGCGCCTGGGTGGCTCAGATGGTTAAGCATCTGTGTTTGGCTCAGGTCATGATCCCAGGGTCCTGGGATCGAGTCCCGTATTGGGCTTCCTGCACACGTGTGGGGAGCCTGCTTCTCCCTATCCTTCTACTATTCCCCCTGCTTGTGTTTTCTCGTTCTCTCTGTCAAATAAATAAATAAAATCTCAAAAACAAAACAACACAAAAACGGAATCTGCTCTGGGGCACCTTATCTTTGAATTCCACAAACATGGAGTGAAAGAAAAGGAGCCAAACCTTTGTGACGTTGAGGAAGTTACTTAATATCACTTGCCCTTGATTTATGAAACAGAGGATAATATTTATTTTGCATCATTGTGAGGTTGAGAAATGATTCTAAAGTACCTAGCACGAGTTGTCACTCAGAAGTGCTTGCTGTTATTAGTACAGAGGTGATTTTAAAAACCAGGTTTTTGTTGATTTTTTTTTCCAGACTTCAGGTTAGAGCCCCTGCCTGATCCTGAAAATGTCTAATCATTGCATGCGTGTGGACAGCGCCATGGTCACTACTAGTTCTGAAAAGTTAGCGACTTTACCAGGAAGAACTCTCCACCATCTTTCTCAAAACTGTTGGGTTGAAAACCTCTCAAGGAAATGATGGTGCCATGGTTTATTTTTTGTTTTAAAGATTTTATTCATTTATTTAACAGAGAGAGAGAGACAGCGAGAGAGGGAACATAAGCAGGGGGAGTGGGAGAGGGAGATGTAGGCTTCCCGCAGAGCAGGGAGCCTGATGAGGGGCTGGATCCCAGGATCCCGGGGCCACGACCCCAGCCAAAGGCAGACACTTAACAACTGAGCCACCCAGGCCCCCCCAAGTGCCATGGTTTAGATTTGACTCAGTACCTCTTAGAAGCTGGTTACAAATAGATCTTCTCATTACGAATCACTTCAAATAATAAATAAGCCAAGTTTTCACTCTGACGTGCCAACATACTAAATGCCATCAGCCATTTTGTTGAAAGGTAGAGGAATATTTCTCCTGCTAGACCACGCGTGTGATATTTTATTCCAAAGCAATCCTTTCATCATTTAGATAAGTACTTATACACCATCGCATAATTTAATCCAAAATGGCATGGGTTCCTCCTTTCCTTAATTATACTGTGGCTTCAACTCCATCTCTTCAATTATGATGATTTCTTAAGCTGTTGAGACAGGAGGATCTGACACGTGCTCACTTTATCCTCCTCTGCTCTAATAATCTGGGAATTATCAAGAGAAAAAGCTCAGAACCTATAGTTCAGGTAGACGATTAGCGATTTTAAGAGCCCAAATCTAGATAATCGAAGTGTGAGGTGAAGGAACTAGATGGCAATGAACAAGACAGTCGCTTCTGACCAGAGAGCAGCTCTCTCTCTGGCTGCCATTTCCTTATAAGCACGATCAGAGCCCCTGGATCGTCCTGTTGTTATGGCAACCACCACTGTATATCACACTAGAATCTGGTATTGAAATGTACTAGAAGCACAAAGCATACATTTTTCATATTTTTCCCAAGTTCTTTTTTCATGGTTTCATGGAGCAATCCAAAATGAAACATTTATTGGAGCTTTAAAAAATCATAAATCCATCATCTCCCACTCTGAGATTTACAGCTACCTTCTATGACTGTAATAGCAATTCTCCACCAAACGGATCGAATACATTTCAAACCATTAGACTTTGTTCTCAAAGAAACAAGGGGAAGGATTTGCCGTTGGCTATCTTCTGTGACGCGCACCTACATCGCTCCCTGATTGATAGAAGCAGAATTAGTCTTCAGATTCCAAACTGCCGAGAGAGATGATGTGGGGAGACTTTAAATGAGGAGTGACATTTTTGCCTCTGTTCTACCAGGAATGGGTCGATGTCGAAATTCTCAAGGTGCTCTGTTTAATTCCTACAGTGAAGTCAGAAGCTTCTTGAACAAAGACTAGTTGCTTCTCTCAGAACAGCCACTAGCTACTTCTGATTGCTACTTCAATGAGACACACTGTTATTATCAGAATTGCTGGCATTCAAATAATGCGAAGAAGCCTGTAGATTATAGTTAGATTTGGAGCACTGAAACTGATTAAAAAGAAAAAAACCTTTCAGTAACCTAATTCAGGAACTACCAAGGATGCCTCCTAGAAAGAAATTTGCATTAAATGTTCAGATCAAGAGAAAGACCGACATCCATTTAGCTGACACATTTAATCTACAACATCATTCCTCTTTCTCTAGGGAAAAGATTATATAACCGAAAACATCATAAAGAATGGAAGTAGGACACAGGAAAACCCTGTTGTCGAGTACATTGCTGACCTGATGTGAGTTCTTGCAAACATTTCTTAGCTGCAAACTTCACAGCTGTTTTCAACATTAATATTGTTATAATACTCATTGCTAAGATTAGACTATATTGCTAAGAATTTGTAAAGAACTCAAAGATTTGGAGTTTGCAATCTGCTTTTTCAATATTGGAGATAATCCGCTGGTTGCAACGTCCTTACCTTATTGTTTTTTTCATGGAAAGGCCATCTTTCCATGGAAAGGCAGTCATCTGGACAATCTCATCAGAATACAGCTTGAGAGGAAGGAGAGATTTTTCTTTTAATAGCTAAACAGCCCTAGGATTGCATTTATAAACTTTGGAAATGGAAATAAAAGTAAAGGTTGAGTGAATTAAAGTGTCCGTGAGCCAGAAAGGAAGACAGGATGGAGGGGAGGTTGTCATCCGATTTATTTTGCCTCCATTCAAATACCGTAAGCAAACTCCAGCCACTCAGAGGCCTCATTAAAGAAATACCCCCAACTAGAGGCCCTAGAGAATGGGACTAGGCCACAGCAAATCCCAATCAGGCCACTGTCCAGGAAGTTGCTGAACTCGTCAGTTTCTGGAACGAGTATGCGGCATCGTCAGAGAAAATCGCCCTCTGCCTCTACAGTTAGCATCTGACTTTCCTCTTGAGAACTCACATCAATCAAGCTCCTGATTAAACAGTTTCTGCATTCTTGCTCGGTCTATTAAACCAGGGACTGTGTTCTTGGTACCGGGGCACCCAACCGTGATGCCAAATCACTGTGGATCAAGGCACACCCTGGACAGGGTATGCTAGGGTATTTTCATCATGGCTAAAAGTTCTGTTCTAGAAGCAAAGCAAGCGTTGAAAATTAATCAAGATGATTGGGTTGGCTTTAGAAAGATTTCTTGGGATAACATGCAAGCTTCAGATGCTTTAAATTCTACGACATCTTAGAAACGAAACATAAAATGCTTTGGTGGCGAAGGGAAAAAATCAATAAGGAAATAAAGGCTGCTTCTAGTCATAGAACCTATGAAATCTTTTTCAAATTTTTAAAAAAATGTTTTCAATGAAAATGCATGGCTCTTCCGCATACCAGAGGCTGTGCTAGGCATGCATTCAGAACCAAAGAGATACACATCTTAGCCTTATGGTGTGCTCTAAGAAGGTCAAACAACGAGATATGAATGAGCAATATGGTTGATCAAATCTCACAGGCGTGTGTGTACCCTGGGTGTACAGAATTTCCCTGGACCCCTTTGCAGGAAGGGGACATTGACACTGTGGCTTTTGGGAATGTTCCCTACTAATTGCTCTCAGCTCTTGACCTCCCCAGCAGGGGAGCACCCCAGCTTAGCCCTGTTTTTGCATAGTAAACCTATCCAAAGAGAAAATGAAGGATTTCCTCCCTTCTCTGTGACCTCTCAGAATTTTCAGGAGACAGAAGCCACTGGGCAGCAGTCAAAAGCGCAAAGAGAAAATCCAAGGGAAGCAGTGATTAATGTTTAAGAGCAGGAGGTCATACCAAACCAGGTTTTCCTTATTTAATGTACCTGATTTTGTGATGTTTGGGGATTGGGATTGCAAAGGAAACAGAGTTTAGAGACATAGTGAGTTCAGAAGGAAAATCCAGTGTTGGCCAGAAAGAGATCGGAGGCTAAGCCAGGGCGGATGGAACAAGGCGCTCGTATCCCTGTGATGGAGGAAGGTCTTCCTTTCTTTCTTTTTAGGATTTTATTTATTTATCAAAGAGAGCGCACAAGCAAGGGGAGCAGCAGGCAGAGGGAGAAGCAGGGTCCTGGTTGAGCAAGGAGCCTGATGTGGGAATCCACATCTGAGATGGGGCCCAAGAATGTGTGTTTCCAGCCCATTCCCAGGTGCCGCTTGTGCTGCTGCTGGGAAGGGGGGTGGGGCTCGCCCTCTGACTAGCACACCTGTAACTCCTTGTCCTCACGGAGTGGGGGACCCGGGTTCCTTTCTGCCACTCACCCGCGGCGTGATGCCGGATGCTCTCCTGACCCCTCCCAGCCCAAGCTGCTTTTCCTGTTCCACGGAGTGCTACTAACTTCATCGTGAGAACGCGAAGACGGTTCGAAACGCCAAGCACCTCCCCCAAGCCCGGCCACAGAATATGCTCTTCAAATTGGGGTCCGCAGACCAGCAGCATCGGAATCCCCTACGAGCTTGGCCGAACGGCGGTGTCTGGTCCCACCCCAGACCCGTGCAGCAGAATCTGCAGCTTCCCGACACCCTCAGGTGAGAACTATGAGTGTTAAAGTCGGAGGAAAGTTCCACAAGGCCATGGCTCCTCATTCCCCAGGGCCAGCTGAGGGTACTGAAGCCCCGAGAATGGGGGTTTCTAGCCCCAGATCGGACATCGGAAGCTTGAACCCCAAAATCGAACCCCAGTGTCCGCACTCTCTGATTCCAGCCGCACCCTGAGGGTTTGACTCCCCTTATAGGGCGGGGAAGGCTCACCCTGACTCTGGGCACACGTTTGCCCAGAACGTGCGTCCACAGTGAACTTGCCCCCTAACTTGGGGCTTCGCCAAGAAATAGACACAGCCTGTGAGGAGAGAAAGGTGGTTGTTGGTTTTGGCTTTTTCACACCGAGGTTCTGCATGAATCCTTGTGGGCAGGAGAGGAGTAGGAAAGAGATGGGATGAAAGCAAAAGCCACGCAGGCTATAAAGAGTCCCGCGGGGAAAGAAAGAGTCTGGGCTGCCAAGGAGAGTAACTCGCTCACAGGGGGAAACTGGGTTCTGTTAGAACACACGGTGCAGCCGAGTTCCCACCACACGTCAGCCCCCTCAATGTTCTGGTGTGGGATTCTTTGTGAACAAAGTGCTGTTTGGGAAATCATTACCATTTGTAGCTCTTTTATTGTGCCAGCCAAATGAATCCTTCCTGAACATTCTAATGAGCCCAACAATATGAAGTGACTTTAGCAGAGCTGGAAAGGCGGCGTTGCTTTTTTTTGCATACTGATGAGTAATGACATCTGAAAAATAATCTGACAGGAAGCAGAAAATAACCAAATTTATCAGATAATGAATACAATTTTGGAAACTGTCCCTCCCCGGTAAGTGTATGGCTAATTTCGTCATCGAACTTTCTCTTCGACACCTTTAGCGCTGTCACTGAAGGAATCTGCTTTCATTTCGTGGGACCTCATGGACCCAGACTCCTTGTTGTTCCTTGAAGCTGAAGAAGGCTGCATGGACATAAATAAGCCATCATCCCAAATACCATGGCTGCCAGATTTACACTGCCCATTAGAGTGGAAATCAATACAGCAATGCTCACTTTATAGCTGGAAGAAGTTCAAAGATGGGAAGTGATTTATCCAAAGTCATAGCCAGTCCAGGCTGGGGATATGCTTAAAATTTAGCTCCCTAGTCTGAGGCCTTTTCATATAAAGCATAGACCTAAAAATGCTGAGTTCCAAGGAAGAGCTAGATTTCAAATACTTAGTCTTGATTTCTTTACCTAGCTAGATTTTCTCCTCCCTCACCCTTAAGTCCTGACATCTCCTGGATTTAGCGCCAGGGTCATGTCCGTGAAAATAGAAGCTTATCTTTGGGGAAAATGGACTTCAGCTAGACCTTAATCAAAAGCCCACTTGTGAAAATTCAGCCCCCAGTTCAAGACTGGGCAGAATCGCTTTGGATGAACCCCCAACTTAGCTCACTTAGAAGGAGGGATCTCAGAAGTTTGCCTCCTCTCGCTCCAATCCCCAAATACACTTCGAGATTCAGTGTGATGGGAGAATCCAACATTGCCTGCCTCGAAGCAGGAGAGGATAGTGATTTTTGGCTGGGAAGGAAGGAGTAAGGGGGAGTTTTCTGGAGGGGAAGTCCTGACCATTTTCACCGGGGTTTGGGTTATGTAGCGTGGCACGCGATTGTCAAAACGCTCCAAACGATACACGGAAGATTTGTGTGTTTCATTCTGTGTAAATGTCAGCTATCATCAATCCTTGGGTAGCGAAACAAACTCCCAGGGAAAATACATGGGATGGTGATAGGGTTAAGAGCTACATGTATTGAATTTGTGTTTTTATCATCTCTGTCCTCATCCTCCACCAACCACAAAATACAAAAGTCTTTAGACCACGTCTTGGGGAGGAGGGTGCGGCGTAGGTGGGTGAAAGTAAGAAGCCAAAACCTGTATCTGAAGTACAGGATGCAAGTTCCCAAGGCGATCGTCCTTCTGGTGGCACTGCCAGAAAACCAGACCTTTGCCCTGAACAGAGCCTGCTTCCTTTAGTAGCCAATCCTTAGATAAAAGTAACTGCTAGAGTTGTGGGGGTGTGTGGAGGGTGGGGAAGCTGAAGACTAGCAGGAACTCCATCATGAATCCCTTGGAGGAGACCCTGGGCTCGGTGGTAGAAATTGGGCATCTCCTGTTCTCCGATGTCTTCCTCTAAGGAAATGTAGAAATGGGTCCAAAACTGGTAGGGAGGAGAGGCCCTCCTTCAGGATAAAATCCATAACGTTATAGGTTTGGGAGAAATTTAAAAAGCATGTGAGTAAAGTATAAACGGTACTAAGATTGTACTGTTTGAGGGTCTTCACCCTGCTGTTCCCACTTTGAATATCACTCTCTTTCCCCCGCTTACCAATGTGGTGTGTTTCTTTTATTGTTATGCAGATTTCAAGCATTAGAAAATACAGAGAATAATATACAAAGAGTAGTGTATCCATGATCCAGTCTGGGAGCACTTGGCTGGCTTGGCCCATGGAAAATGCAACTCTTGACCTTGGGGTCCTGAGTTCGAGCCCCATGTTGGGCATAGAACCCACCTAAAGTAAAAAAGTGTATTTCCATGATCCAGTCTTGTCAGATTACTGATTTTTTTCTTTTTTAAAGATTTTCCTTTTAAGTAATGTCTACACCCAACATGGAACTTGAACCTACCACCCTGGAGATCAAGGGTCACATGTTGCACTGACTGAGCCAGCCAGCACCCCCACCATTACTTCTTTTTCAAGATGGTAAATGTGTTTTACGTTATGATCAGTGGTTATTAATAACTAAGTAGTTCAAATGAATCAGAGTTGTCCTCCTAGGAACACTTACCCTCTTGACTTTTTCCTCACCTTTATGTCATATGTACTTGGAAATAGACGTTTGGATACAATAATTGGTAATTGGATACCACTCCTGTTTTCCTAAACAGGTACATGTAACTGTATGAGTGACAGCTCTTAGCTTTTGTGATTTATAATTGATAGAGTGTTGTTTTGTTTTGTTTTGTTTAACTTAATTGGACTTATTGTTAAAGTAATTGAGGCGTATCTGCTTTTCTGTCTTTACAGACTCTATAGTCTGGTTGCTTTATAATTATATATTTTTCTGCTTTATAGAGATGTAATTGACATTTAACAGTGTATGAGATTAAGGTATACAATGTGATGATTAATACACTTATATATCGTGGAATGACTACTACAGTAATGTTAGACAAACCTGCATCACCTCACATAATTACTTTTTGTTGTGGTGGTAACACAAGAACACGTCTATTTTCTTAGCAACTTCCAAGTATGTAATGCAGGATTGTTAACTATAGTCCGCATGCTGTGCATTAGATCTTTAGAACTTATTCATCTTATTATTGTAAGTTCATACCCTTTTACCACCATCTCCCCATTTTCTGCACCCCCAGGTCCTGGGGTGCACCAACAATCTACTCTTCTTTTTTTTTTTTAGATTTTTTGAAATTTATTTCTTTGAAAGAGAAAGAAGAGCACACACACGAGTGAAGGGGCAGGGAAGGTGGGGAGAGGGAGAAGCAGACTCCCCGCTGAGCTGGGAGCCTGATGCGGTGCTCGATCCCAGGACCCCGGGATCATGACCTGAGCCGAAGGCAGATGTTTAACTGACTCAGCCACCCACGTGTCCCACCAACTACTCCCTGTTTCTGAGTTTGGCTTTTTTAGATTCCACATATAAGTGAGATCATAAAGTATTTGCTTTTCTCAGACATATTTCACTTAATGTGATGACCTCAAGGTCCATCCATGTTGTTGCAAATGGCAGGACTTCCTTCTTTCTCATGGCTGAATAATATTCCATTGGGCATTATATATCCATGTGGATATATATATATATATATATATACATACACATAATATAATATCCATTTAGAAACATCTTCTTTATCCATTCATCCATCCGGGGACACTTGAGTTGCTTCTGTACCTTGGCTACTGTGAATAATGCTGGAATGAATATAGAAGTTCAGATATCTCTTTGAGATCCTGATTTGATTTCCTTTGGATACGTACCCAGAAGTGGAATTGCTGCATCGTAAAGTAATTCTATTTTTAATTTTGTGAGAAACCTCCATACTGTTTTCCACCATGGCTGCCCCAAGCCACACTCTCACCAAGAGTGCACAAGGGTCCCTTTTCCCCACGTAGCGATAACAGGTGCTATCGCTTGTCTTTTTGATACTAGCCATGCTATCAGGTGTGACGCGGTAGTTCATTGTGGTTTTGACTTGCATTTCCGTGAGGATGAGTGAGTGACATTGAGCATCTTTTCCTGTGTCTGCCGGCCATCTGGATATCTTCTTTGGAAACATGTCTATACAGGACTTCTCTTCATTTTTTAAAAAAAAGATTTTATTTATTTATTTATTTATTTGACAGAGATTACAAGTGGGCAGAGAGGCAGGCAGAGAGAGAGGAGGAAGCAGGCTCCCTGCTGAGCAGAGAGGCTGATGCGGATCTCGATCCCAGGACTCTGGGATCATGACCTGAGCCGAAGGCAGAGGCTTTAACCCACTGAGCCACCTGGGTGCCCTTCTCTTCATTTTTTTAAATTGGATTGTTTGATTTCTGCTATTGAGTTGTATGAGTTCCTTATATATTTTGAATATTAACCTCCTCTTACAACACTATCAGTAATTTCAAAATTTTTTAAATGGAAATCTTTATTTATAACATAAATCAGTTCTCCAACTGGAGAGGACCAGTCTCGGGAGTCATTTAGTCTTAAGAATCATTGAGGACTCCAAAGAGCTCATGTTTGCATGGATTTTATCAATTGGTGTTAGTGGGTTAGACATTGAAGCGGAGAAAAATTTTCAAATAACACAATAACAAACCCAATATATGTTAACAAACACATTTTCATGAAAATAACTATTTTCTTAAGTAAAAAGTATATTAGGAAAATGGCATCATTATACATTTTATTTTCTTAAAGATTTTATTTATTTGACAGAGACACAGCAAGAGAGGGAACACAAGCAGGGGGAGTGGGAGAGGGGGAAGCAGGCTTCCTGCTGAGCAGGGACTCCATGCGGGGCTTGATCCCAGGTCTCTGGGATCATGATGTGAGCTGAAGGCAGATGCTTAACAACTGAGCCACCCAGGCGCCCCTCATTAAACATTTTTGCGATCTTTTTAATATCTGCCTTAATAGAAGCAGCTGCTTCTTATTCAACAGATTCTTTGTCTTTTAAAATTTTGTTTATTTATTTTGCGAGAGAGCACAAGATGGGGGAGGGTCAAAGGAAGAAGCAGATACCCTGCTGAGCGGGGACCTCAATGTGGGGCTCGATTCTGGAACTCTAGGATCATGACCTGAGCTGAAGGCCGTGGCTTAACCAACTGAGCCACCCGGGAGCCCCTGTATTCAATAGATTCTGAAACACTGTTTTGTTTGGAAAATATGGAGAAAACCCAGCCTCCCACAGATACGGATTTGGAAACAGGAATATATTAACAGCTTTTTCAGGTAGATGTGGATATTCTTCTCTGGTTCTACACCAAATTGTGATGAGTCGTAATTTCTTGAAGAAAATATGCATTATGAGATTTGAAACCATAATAATGATGTTTTTGTACTCTTACATTAAAATTCATTGGTTTTACATTTTGAATGAATATTTTACCCATGCATAATTTTGTAACATCATGTGTTGATCACAAGGGAAATATTGTTTCACTGCGTTATGCAGATCTTCCTTATATAGTATAAAATAAAATCACACTCGTTAATACCACTGATCTCCTCAAAGAAGTCTTTACGTGATGGGAAGCTGTCAAGCCCATGAGGACACATTCAAGTTTTCTAAAATTGTAATCATCACTTGAAAAGTCAAGCTCAAACTAAAATTTTATTACTGGCAGAAAATACCGTCAATTGTTTTCCTCAAACTGACAAGCAATCTTGTTCATTTTTGAGAAAATGTCCGCCTAATCCTCAACTCTGTAAAAATCCCTGGTTGTCAATTAGCCTTTTCGGTTAAAATAGTATCATGTGAAAACAGCGGTTAGTTTACCTGGCAACTCAAAGATTGACACTTTAAACAGTCACTAAGTGCTTTTCTTTCCTTTCCTTTTAAGATTTTATTTATTTGAGAGAGCGTGAGAGTGAGAGCGAGGGAGAGTGTGAGCGGGGCGAGGGGCAGAGGGAGAAGCAGTTTTCCCACTGAGAAGGGAGTCCGCCTGACACAGGACTCAATCCGGGGACTCCAGACCGTGACCTGAGCTGAAGGCAGATGCTTTACCGACTGAGCCACCCAGGCGCCCCCAGTCACTGAGTGCTTTCTCTTGAGACAATATACACACATTGGTAGGCTGCAAAAAAGATTCAGACATGCTTCTCACTTTGTCACACAGAATTTAAGAAGTTGTGTACTCAGGGATTGAAAGGTAGTAAGAGTAATAATTTTACTGGCGTTTGTGTTTTCTGCAAGTGTGTGGTGGTGAAGAACACATCACCTGCTAATACAGCATGGCACCAATCCCTTGGTTCAAGTTCAGGTGCCAACAGCTTTACTCTCCACTGCTTTGTAGCACTAGTACAAATATCAACATGGTGAGAAAGACAAATAACATCTTTGGGGCATTAGGAGAATAGTTTTGACTTCACGGAACCCTTGAAAGGGTTTTGAGGACCGCCCCCCCGACCCCGCCCAGGTATCTGGGGACTACACTTTGAGATCTACTTGTAAAGGCTCCCAATACTTTTTATCTCCTTTAGGTAAATTTAGTGTCAGAATTTTACATACTTAGCATTACAGATGAATTTAGCATTCTTTTATTTAGGAATTACATGCGTATATACACCAAAATGTGCTAGCAATACAATGGTGAGCAGAAACAATGTCTTTGCCCTTATGGAATTTCTATTCTAGTGTGTGAGACAAACTGTAATCCAATCATCAGGTAACTGTAAATGGATAATTGTCATAAGTGCCATGAGAACCACAGTAGGGGCGGGTGGCTTCATCTGTGGGTGGGAGGTTAAGATATAGTGTTCCTAAGGACCTATGTTTGTCTTAAAACCTCAAGGGTCCGAAGGTATGAGTATGTGGAAGAGGTGGTGATAGTGTTCCAGGCAGCAGGACCAGCCTGTGTGAAGGTCCTGAGGCAGGAGGGAGTTTGGTATGTTGCAGAAATGGAAATCAGCTCTGAAAAGGAGGGAAGCTGATGGGAGATAATGCCAGAATGGAAAGTAGACATGAGAATATTTCATAGTCTCCACTAACATTTTGGCTTTTATGCAGAGAACAGAGAGGTGCCATTGAAGTGTTTCTATAAATGGTGGCTTGATCAAATTGGCAGTATGAAAAGATCACATAGGCAGCAGTGTTGAGAATCAATGGACGATGTTGGGGGTTGGGCAGATGAATGCAGGGAACCATTTTTCAGATGGGGAGGCTTAGAAATGCTGATATTTGCCAAAAATCACAGAACTCTCAATCTTAAAAACTAGAATTTCTACACTGTTTTTGTTTTTCAGCTTCATTGAGGTTATAATTGACAAACAAAAAATGTAATATATTTAACTGTACTATTTTGTTTCTTCAAGCAACTGAATGATATTTCTGATATAGAAGTTCTATGTTTGGGGAGAGGGTGCAGTCATGGACACCTGTGGGATTCTATGGACAACTAAAACCTTCTCCCTAGCCAAGTTCACATTTGGACACACACAAAACTGACACGTTTCTAGAGGTTTTCAGGTCTTTTGAAACCCATCCAGAGATTGCCCAAGACCATTTGAAACCCAAGATTAACAAGGCTGATTCTAGCCCCTTTCAAAACTATTAGTGGTGTTAAGTCTGGTCACTGGTGGGTTTTTTTAAACAATCCTCGAAAATACCAACCACATTCCACGTTAAAAATGGACTCCTATTCATGGAATTACCATGTAACCCAGCAATTCCACCTCCAGGTTTGTGTTCAAAAGAACTGAAAACAGGTTTTGTTTTTTGTTTTTGTTTTTTTTTTGAAAACAGGTTTTTAAACAAAAACCTGTACATGCATGTTCACAGCAGCACTATTCAGAATAGCCAAAAAGTAGAAACCACCAAAGTGTCCTTCAAGGGATGAATGGATAAACGATCTGTGGTCCTGGTCCTACAATGGAAGTATTTGGCAGTAAAAGGGCATGAGGTCCTGCTGCATGGTACAACATGGGTGAGCCTTGAGAAGATTATATTGGAAACATGTCTATGCAGTTTATGTATGTATATAAAGATAGAAAAGGCCACATGTTGTGTGATTCCATTGATATGACACATTGAGAATAAGTAAATCCATAGGCAGAGAGTAAATGGTGGTTGTCTACGACTGGGGAGGGGGCAAAGGGAATGTCTGCTTCATGGATCCAGGGTTTCTGTGGTGATGAAAATGCTCTGGAATTAGATAGAGGTGATGGTTGGACAACATTGTAAATGTACCAAAAGCCATGAAGTAGACAGTAACCGCTGGGCTTTTTGAAGACTTTAAACCCAAAGCATCGTTCTTTGTATTTTATCTATTTGGCCTCTTTCCTGAGTTGCTCTGGGTCAGCTCTTCCTGCCTGGTTGACTATAGCAGTGGTTCTCAAATGTGGGGGCAGGGAAGGGAGAGGGTGGATTGTTGGGACTCCCAGGGGACATTCCGTGATATCTGGAGACACTTTGGCTGCCGAGACCTAATGCCATCCAGTAGATAGAGGCCAGGGGTGTTAAATATCCTGCAATGCACCAGACAGCCCTCATAACAGAGAACTCTCTGACCCCAAATGTCAATAGTGCTAAGGCTGAGAAACTCAGGAGTTTAGTATTGATACCCTATAATTGAAAATGCCAAGAACCACTTCCTATGGGTGTTCTTAGGGATACAGCTCCCATTCTCTGGGTCTCTAGGGCTTGGGATGCCAACGGCTGAAACAGCCCCAAGGAGAGAGTTCTAGAACTCTATAGGGAAATCAAAGACCTCAGCCTTGTTACTTAAGGCTCTATCCCATAAGGTCCTGGGGACATCATGGAGCTAGAAAATTGAAGTTAACTCTTCCATGTCCGGCCACATGGTATCTACATACTAGCCACCTGGCAAAGATGAGTGGATAAAGAAGAAGGATGTTTTCCACAGCGTAAGAACAACATGATCTATAAAAGGAAGGAAATGAGTATATTATCATTTTTCTTTATCGTTTCAGTTATTCTCACTAAGAATTGCATTGTCAGTGATTTCATTCTGAACCAAGGTTTATTTATTGGGTTTTTTTTTTTATTAGACTACTTACAGAAGGTTGGTCCTTTTATCTTACAAGGGAAACACTGGATATATGGAACAGTTTCATTCTCCTTAATATTATTTGAATATCAGTAAAAACAAATGCTTTTAAAACAGGCATGGTCTTGTATGAAAATCAGATCCTCCATTTTAAACATCTTGTCCCTGACTTTCTTGAAGGGAGTAAACCCAGACTGCATAAAACAACAACAGATTCTTAAATACTCGCCTTATTATTTCGCAGAGAGATGACATTTCAAAACACCCTTAACTATACTTACCCATACTACTTTAGAAAATACCTTAGGGAAAACCTTCAGTAATTATTTACCTGCTGGAAATTTACTCTCCGAAAAATTATGCCTGGTCTCTCCCTAGCTGCTGAAAAATGTCACAACTAGGAGATATCATATTGAGCACATTGTTTGACAATTTGAGGGTCACACGGGGGAGGGGCTTCAGTATGGCTCCTCTCTAATGGGTTTGCCAAATGTATCTCTACCTGCCCCTGCAGTGATAAACTTTCCAACAGTGGCCATCCAGAATAAATGGAAAAATCAGGTTCGAGGACAAGGAGCACTTGCTTATGTGAATTCACTCATACTGAAAATGTCAGGAAGTCAAATTCACATTTTTCTTCCTCTAGGGGTCTGGCCAACCCTTTCTAATAACAGTGCACACTTCCGTGAGGCTACAGAGGCCAGGACTTCATATGTTTGTGATTGGAAGACCATTGCTACAATAGGAAGTGACGTATTTGAAGGAAATTAACAAATACACAGGAGGGTGAGTGTGAGTTTCTTAGTATAGAAATGGATTCTGTCCTCAAATGGTTGCGTGGAAACATCTGTTTCAAATCATTCTGAACTAGGAAGAATGTGGGGACCAACCATATCGTTTGCCTGGAAAACACTTACCTCACCCTCTTGACCCAAGGGATGGTGTCTGGACAGGAGAGGAAACAGAAGTGGCCTTGGAATCACATCCTTTTCAAAACAAAACAAAACAAAAACCATGTCCTTATGCTTTTTTGAAGGGTTTCTTCACAGCATAAAATTCCCCAAATATCCTCTTTGTGTTTATTTTTCTAACCCCTTACACAGTTTCCCCACGGTTAGTATCTTTCATGACCATGGCACATTTGTCAAAGCAGGGAAACTGAAATTGGAGCATTATAATTTAACTAAGCCTCAGACTTTATTTGAATTTCACTAGTTTTTCCATACTGTCCTCTTTCTGTTCTAGGATCCCATCCAGAACTCTATACTACATTTAGTCATCATTTCACCTACTCTTCCTTCTTGGCTTTTGATGACTCTCTCTTCTTTTGCCTGAGACTATAAGCTTCAAAATGGGCTCTTAAGAAGACCTTCTAAACATACCAGGGCCAACTTTTCAATTACACCTATTGTAAGGGAGAAAAAAAACCCTTTTCCTCTACCTTCTCAGTTCTGCAGTTGTGTTCCTGGAAATTAAACTGACAAGAGACAGGTCGACAAGAGAAAAACTGAGTTTATTAACATGAGCAGAGTGCATATGTGTGGAAGAAATTCAGTGAAAACTCAAAGCGATGGTTAGAACTTGAGCTGTTATGGCATCTTCACAAGAGCAATAGATTTGCAGAGAAGTGACAAGACGAAAGGAAAAAAGGCTTAGGCTTTTAGGGTTGACAAGCCGTGGTAGAGTAAATATATGGGTTGGGGGGGCTAATGGGAGATAATGGTTAGCTAGTGAAGTTTGTTATGGATAGATCCCTCTCATCTCTGGGCTGCTAAGAGGCTAGCTTTGTCCCTGGTGCTTGGGAGTCTAAGAACTGTCCTTCTCTTCGTGGTACAAGAGAGAGACACCTATACAAATGGAATTTTATGTTCTACTTTGAGGCAAATGGGGGGACAGCAGAGAGCTTTTTCTGGCATCTGCTGTTTCTCAGTTTTCTTCAGCTCAAAATCTTCTGCCAAAATAGTTTATTTGCAGGTGGCACATTCTCATCCCCCACACTATAATTCAAAATACAAATAAACCAAAAACCACCACCAACAACAAAAAAATTTTAAAACCCAATCAGAAAAACATGGGAAAATTTTAAAATTCAGCCAAAAAGCTCTCCTGGTGGCCATTTGGCCTACATAAAATCAGTCATCATCCATTTAATTAATTTATTTTCTATGATTTTAGTGCCTGTTCTGACATAACTCAGCATATAGCTGGATCTATCTCATGGGTCAGAACAAGAGGTCATCAGGCAATAGGAAGGACTAGACTAGGCAAGGAAGGTATTAGAAACGACTTCTGGACTGGGAAAGGACAGAAGTTTGGACCAGACCACGCCTAGCCATATGAGGGAAAGTGCAGACAGCTGGACTATAGAACATCTGGGAGACCCCAGACAGGCAGCATCAGAAATTGGAGCAAATAACGGGAGCATGGGGGTTGGCAAGGGATTAGGAAAGGTGGGCAGGCAGATGGAGTAGCAGTGAGGGCCAGACAAGGTTAGGTGATGTGCCAGAGCCTGTCAGCCGTGAACAGGAGGTTGACCAGAAAGAGCAAAAAGGACATCAGCCTGGGCTCAGGCTGCTTGTGAATCAGAGGCAGGATCCTGGTTTGAGATCTCAGAGCTTAGGTTCTTAGTTATACCTCTGGCAGGGTTTGACCATGCAGGGACTACCCGGAAGCAAGATAACCGGGATAGTGAGGTAGAGGGGTGAGCACAGGAATCCCAGCATTAGAATTAGGGCAAGGTAAGAGCAAGATCAAAACACAGGTTAACCTGAGATTGTATGAACTTCCCTGCCCAACAAAAGATACTAAATTCCCTCTAAATAGAAAAAAAAAGTCATCACTAACTTTGATTCAGATTTTCAACCTGGTGCCCATGAGACTTTGGACGGGATAGCTTTGATGCAGGAGACTGTCTGGTGCCTTCGTAGAATGTTTAATAGCATCCCTACTCTTGACACACTAGGTGCCTCTCGCGCCTCCTTCCCCTGCCAAGTTGGGGCGCTCAAAAATGTCTCCAAGTGTTGCCAAATGTCCCCTGGGGACAAAATCACTCCTGTTGAGAACCACTGCTCTAAAATGAGCCTAACCCGGTAAGAGGCATCAAATGGCCTCAATTTTAGTAAAAAAAATGTCCAGGGGAAGAAAAACCAGGCCAGTTCTTACAATCCAGAATGGGAATCAAGGGAAGTGATACCCCTAGAAAGGCAGTGTGGATACAATGGCTCCTTCATGGAGAGCCACCCAATAGGCAGGTGTTAGAAAATGTTGGTCTTCATTGGAGGGAGTCCGGGACCATACATTGCCTTTCTCCGTATAAACAACATATACGGTAGAAGTGGGTATGTATTCACTGATTTAATGGGTCAAGTGAAATTGAGTTGTGCTGAAAGCAATGTTTGACACCTAAAGCCAGAAGAAATGAAAATTGCCATTGTGTTTTCATACCATGAAAGATGTCCTAGCCTTAAAATGCCTTTGTCCAATAAGGGACGTATTTTACTGAATAGTGCCCTTTTGCACTCTTAAGTGGTTTTTTTGTTTTGTTTTGTTTTTTGTTGTTTTTTTCCAGTTGAGTCTTATAAAGACACTGCATTAAACTTTTTTATCCCAGGGACGCCTGGGTGGCTCAGTTGGTTGAGCGGCTGCCTTTGGCTCAGGTCATGATCCCAGTGTCCTGGGATCAAGTCCCACATTGGGCTCCTTGATTGTCAGGGAGCCTGCTTCTCCCTCTGCCTCTGCCTGCCACTCTGTCTGCCTGTGCTTGCTCTTGCTTCTCTCTCTATGACAAATAAATAAATAAAATCTTAAAAAAAAACAAAACAAAACTTTTTTATCCCAGAAAATAGCGGTCATTGAAGCATTTTGGTGGACTTATTACCACTTACAAACAGTTTTAGCCTAGATTTCTCTGATTTCCTGTGTGGTATTGAAGTTTGGGAATAAACTGGCAAAGAGCAATGATTTCCATATACTTTGCTGCTTAAATCCACACGAATTTCTTAATTTCATGCCATGTTGCACCACTACACTGTGTTTGGCAGATTCCAAAATGGCCCCCATGATCCCCACTTCCTGGTAGCTGATGTGGGAAACAAGGCAGAAGAAAAATTATTAAATTTCCTAACTACCTACAGCCCATTGACAAGTCCTTGAAACAGGCAGAGTGACATTCCTCTTGGGACTCAGCTGCCTTGCTGTTAACACTTTGAGGAGGGTAAAAGGCTCAAGCCCCAGGATCCTGTGAGTCTACTTAAACATATAAAAATTCCTTTAGAAACTTCCTTATGGGGCTCCTGGGTGTCTCAGTGGTTTAAAGCCTCTGCCTTCGGCTCAGGTCATGATCCCAGGGTCCTGGGATCGAGCCCCGCGTCAGGCTCCCTGCTCAGCGGGGAGCCTTCTTCCTCCTCTCTCTGCCTGCCTCTCTGCCTACTTGTGATCTCTGCCTGTCAAATAAATAAATAAAATCTTTTAAAAAAATAAAAGAAAAGAAACTTCCTTTATCTCTACCCCCCAAGATACATGTTGGCAATCATCCCCCAAGCGTATGACTTACTGATACACATCTTAAGGGTCTCATGACTGAGTTTGTACTAAACAGTAATAAACGACATTTCCCCCACAATAGCTAGCCCCCTCAGGATCCTGGAAATCTTGTTTCTAAAATACCTGGGACGTTCATGCTCTTCCTGACTGCCTCCCAACCTGAAAGTGTATAATGGGCCATTCCTTATGACCTCAGGGAAGCTCTTTTCTACCCATGGGTCCTGTCCCTGTGCTTTAATAAAACCACCTTTTTGCACCAAAGATGCCTCAAGCATTCTTTCTTGGCTATGGACTTTGAGCCCTAACGTCTCTCCTATATCAGTAGTCATACCTTGTGTAGTCCCCTCCCTTTGCGTGGCAGCCAGACCTAGTGACCTCCTCTTGGCAAATAGAATATGGAGCAAGCGATAGGATATGGCTTCCAAGATTAAGTTCTAAAGATCATCGCTTCAACTTTGCTTTTTTTCTGGCTCTTCTTGCTTGCTTCCCTGATGGAGCCAGATGACATGTTGCAAACTGGCCTACGAGAGACCTGTGAAACAAAGAACAAAGAAAGACCTCTGGCCAAAATCCAGCAAGGAGCTGAGGCCTTCAGTCTCATAGTACATAAGGAACTGAATCATGCCCACAAGCTCCTGAGCCTTGAGATGACTATAGCTCCCAGCCAACACCTTGAGCATAGCTTGCGAGGAACCCAGCTGAGCCACTCCCAGATTCCTGACCTGCAGAAAGTGTAAAATCATAATCATGGTTATTTTAACTTGTTATATTTTAGGGTGATTTGTTACACAGCAATAGATGACTAACACGTACACTAAGGTCAGTCTGCACTCAGATCGGTGGCCTGTTCTTGTGTCGTCCAATGTAGCAACACACAGCTAGGAAGACAAAGCAATGAAACTTGAACTCCAGCTCCTGGCAGGTAGTGAGGGGGTCCTGAGGTAGGAGGACAGCAACTGACCATGACACACCGAGTTTAAGGGCGCTAATGAAAGAGAAGCTACCTGTCACGTGGAAACAAGAAGTCTGTCATTTGTGGCCATAGGACAAAAAGACCCGAGTGTATTGAATCTGCCCAACAGGGCAAAGTGGGAAGAAACAGAAAAGCAAAGAGGAGATCTGTGAATACCAGGAGCTCTGTGAATACCAGGCAAAGTCTGCACTACTCAGTGGGGAAGGGGCTCTGGAAAGAAGCAGATCCGGGCTTTGAGGAGCACCAAAGGAGTCCCGGAAGAAAATGATGGTGGTTTTAGGGGAAATGTGAAGCATGTTTAAAAACAGATTTCTAAAATGCGATGTGTGATAAGAAGTGATCCCTAACAACCACAAGCCTCATGAAAGAAGAGGCCCCAGCCTCCCAGCCCTCCAGGTGACTAAACTATATGGGGTTTTCTGGACAATTCCATAGGCCCAACAGACAAGAAAGGAAGGAGAGAGTCAGGGATGTGATAGTGCAGTCTTTGTAACTGGACAAAAACACTTTCAGACAATAATAATAATAATGCCCCGAAACACTTCCTAGTTTCTTGAAACTTCATGTTTTGCAGCTGAGGAATCAAAGCCCTTGTGACGAGGCGTGTAGCCTGGCGGAGCCAGTGCAAACCCTGGACGCTTGATGCCACAGCGTGACCTTTACCTACTGGTGCTGTTGGCAGCTGTAACCACCATGCAGCACAAGGTAAGAGCAATTTGAACAGGATGGCCCTTGAGCTGAGCTACCCTGAGGACCCTTGCTGGGCCATGGCGGCCGGATTGCGGGAGGCTAGTGCGGTGACCGTGGAAGGAGGGGACCCGGCGGTTGCTCAGGGCACTGTTGATTGAGTATATGTTTATATTCCAACTGGTCCTACAGTTCTGTCCTTTGGTACTTAAGTGTCCCATCAGATGTACCGGTTCCTGTGGGCTGAGAGCAACTTTGTTCCCAGCGAGTCTGGTCCCAGGCCTCCTTTCTGCAAGGTCCTGTCTCCACTTGTCACACAAAACCTGGACGTTTATTTCCAGAACAAACTGACTAAAAGTGAAGGAGAAACCAGATTGTCTGTTCCCTCGAGCATTTGTAGACAGACAACTTTTAAATAGAAGCGCACACATGGGATTCTGAAAGCTTCGCTGGCACAGTGAGTTCTGGTCGGAGATTCCTCTAGAAAGAGAAACTTGAGCTACTGTCTTGTCTCGTGTAAAGGGATGGGGGTAGGATTTGAGTGTTTAGGGAAAAGCTGGTCTCTTCGTCTCATGTAAAATCACAGGACCGTGGTGTAAATTTAAGGTAGTCATAGAGTCACCCTTCTCTGGCCTGGCTGGTTCATTTATGCTGAATGCAGATTTGAGGAAGAAAGCCGTGTATGTGGCCTTAGGCTGGAGGACGCCACTGACCATGGAATGTAGAGAAGTGCTTCTCCACCCTAAAGTCACCCTCCAGAGATTTTGGTAATCAGTCCACAGCGTGGCCTGGCAATGAGATTAAAATCTCCCCCAATGATTGCCACGTGCACTCCAAGGAGGGAATCTCTGATCTAGAAGGGTGGTAGGACATTTGTAGGCACCACAGCTTGCATGGAGTGCTACTTTTGCCACTTACAAGTTGGACCGAGTAAATGACCAGATTACCCTAGTTCGTTTTCCCCATAAGCCCCCTAGATGCTGGCCCAGCTTTCCCCCTCTGATGCGCAGAGGGAACTGAGTTCTGGTCTTCGTGACTTGCGCCTCTGTTCTTTTTTCCCCTGTTTGCACTTGAAGGGAGAATGCTTCTGTTTTATCGTCCTAGGAGTGAGAATAGTCTCTATTTGATAGGGCGGGCACTCAGGGATTGGTAGCAACTAGTTTTGTCGCCGGTCATCCAGGGACGTAGCTAATGAACCCGCAGGGACATGGTTGGAGCAGCATTCGGTGGCGAAAACTTGCAGAACCGGGAACTGTAGCAAGGGTGGGAAGCCCCAATGCCTGGGGCGTTCTAGCATGGCTGTGCTGGATGCGGGAGAGGGACCCACAACCTTGGGTTAAGCGAGAGAGTTAGGGAAGCCCAGCCCCCTCTGTGTACGAAGCTTCCTATAGAACGGTAATATGACAGAGCACAAACCTTCCTGCGCAGGTATATGCAAGAATACTTGCACAATCATGGCATGATACAAGGGAAGATGGAATCATTGTAAGTCTCCTATGTTTTCATGCACACTGGAGTCCTACACGTCCTTAACGTTGCTCCATACTGGGATTTTCTGGGGCCGTTTTCCAGATAGCGCCATATACCATTTCTCAAACTTCAGTGCACAGACCAGTCACCCAGAGCTCCTCGTAAAATGCAGATTCTGATTCAGCGATCTGGGCAGGGTCTGAGAGTCTGCATTTCTGTTTTTTCAGCATCTCAGTGATGCTGATGCCTCTTCTATGAAGAAGAAATCAAGCACTCTTTCAGTTGCTCCGTCTCAAGGGATACATTCGGCCACCAAACATTGCCCATTGCCATCTTTCTCTGGTATCCTGGCCTCTGTTTAGGGGTGCCAGATGAAATATGTATGTCCTAAACATACTTAGTTGAAAGTTAGCCCCTGCTTGTCTGAAATTCATACATAACAGGGCTTCCGGCTAAATCTGGCTACGCGAAACCCCACTAGCCTCTTCCCCCTTGTAATCGGCTGCCTCTTATCTGCTGGGGCAGCGGGGGTCGAAAACCAGAGCTTGAAATGAGAGCTGCCAAGTCTAAGAAGTTCTCGATTTTTCTCCCTGTCTACACTTGCTTCCCCATAGCATCACACCAGCTCCAATCTGACCAAATCTGTTTCCCCAACTCCTCCCTCCTGAATTCTGAGTCTCTGACACCCAATTGCCCCCTCGTGGTCTCTGCCAGATGATCTAGCAGGATCTCAAAACTAATGGGCTCATAACAGGACTTCTTGGCCCACCTTCTCCCTGGCCCTGCCTGGGTCCCACCAGCCTCTCCTCTCACAGCCCAGTTCCCCATGCATGCTGGCCCTGAGGGCCAGCAACCTCAGAGCCATCTGGAGTCCTCTTTTCCACACACCCCATTTGCAGACCATCGACTGGCCCTGGTGGCTCTCTCAGAACATTCCTCCAAACCATCCGCTCCTCTATTGAAAAATGAAATTCAGCTGAGGAAATTTAAAAGACCCTATTGACTTTATTCACGGATATTCATGACTCATTGAATAAGCAGCATCCGTTCTAGCAAATAGACTGCACAGTATGAAAGAACTCTCTCGTAGGCAGAAGGGGGCGGGACAAGGAAGTTCCTGGGGAGAAATGGATTGCTTCAGGCAGTCACCTGCCTTTGGGGGAGACAGCAGGATTCCGTCAGGTCTGGGACGTCCTCAGTGCTGGCTGGCTTTTTCCAGGTTGACCTGCTTGGGATACCATTCCCAGGACAGGCTGAAACTGGCAGTAAGCCGAGTGATAACATCTCCGTTTGGTGACGTGGGCTTCACACAAGTGACTCCATTTGGGGCCTGCTGTCCCCCTTGGACCACCTCTCATTCCTGCTGCTAAAATCCCTACCTAGGCAATCAGCCCTTCTTGCCGGGACTAGAGCGTGGATTTAGCTGGTCTAGAATCTCTTGTCGTTTCCTCCCAGTCCCCACAGACCAAATCTCTCCCTCACCTCCTCCCTCGCCAACGCCCCGCAGCAGTCTCCGGTTGGAATTATTGGCTAGAAGCTGGTAAGTCGCCAACAGAGATTCTGAACTGGGGGCGACTTTGCACCGTGTCCCACCCCGCCCCTCCCCCCGCGGGGCAGTGTTTAGAGACAGTTTGGGCTGTTTTCACTAGGGGCATTACCTGTATCTAGGGGGTGGAGACCAGGGATGCTGCTGGGACAACCCACGGATGCCAAACAGTGTCCAGTCCCAAATGTCAGCCGTCAAGAGATGGGTACAGCCCGCCATCCAGAGAATTTGCAGAGAACTAAGGCCTCTGAATTTTTCTCCCCAAGCTGTTAGCCTTAAATGAAACAAGAAAAGTTCCTGACAATTAAAGGATGATGTAGGGAAAGTGTTTTGATCTCTCACAAAAACCATGAAAAAATTTTTTCTTCCATTGAAACATCTTTGCGACGACATTTCAACGAATTAACAAGGGCAGCTTCAAAATATGTTTCCTCCACCTTAAAAAAAATGTGAAAACAACTGTTGTTCTTTTCCACTTCATTAAGCTAGACAGCTTAACTCGAGATAAGGCCAGCCTTTCCTGCGACTGAGTAATCCCACAGAGGGAATAAAGCCACCAAAGAACTAATAGTTGCTAATGATCTCCCTCCACTAGCTTTCCTGTTAGCCGTGTTTAACTCTGGGTTTCCCCTGCTGGGCAGGAAGCACTCTATGGCGTGGTTTACCAGAGAAGCCCCTATAATGCCCTTTCACTTGATAGGCAAAACCCAAACCTATCTTTGTCTGACAGGTCTCAGGAGCCCCACAGTGACAAATAGGCAAGGCAACATGTCGGCTGTCCACGGGGGAAGATGGCGATGTAGAGGACTCCGTGAGAGACACAAAATGGGTGTTTTTAGGAATCAGGTATTTAGCAGTTTAGGATGGTGAAGGAGTTCTCAACTCTGGCTGCGTGTTAGTTTCAGATTCAGTTGGCCTAGGGAAGGCCCAGGGCATTGGGATACTTTTTAAAGTTTCCCAAGTGATGCTAGTGGACACTGAGGGCTGAGAAGTACTGCCCTAGACCAGGATTTCTCCACCACAGTGCTGAGGGTGTTTTGGGCCAGATCCTTCTGTGCTGGGGGAGAGGCTGTCCTGTGCGTTATAAGATATTTTGCAGCATCTCTGGGCTGTACCGACAGGAGGCCAATAACATCCCCTCTTCCTGTGGTGACAACCAAAAATGTCTCCAGATATTGCCAGATGTCAAATGTCCCATGAGGGACAAAATCGTCCCCCCGCTCCATCCCCCACCTCACGAATCACTGTCTTGGACACTGAGTGCAGAGCGTAGCTCACTGATGACCACACTGATGGTGTGGCTCAGGGAGTGGAGGTGGGGGGAGGTTCTGTTCTCCAAAATAAAAATCTAGGGAATGAAAGAACTGTTCACTGTCCCATCCTCAGCTTCAAGGTGGGATCAGTGGTGCGGTCCATAACTCTACGCTGACATACCTTTTCTCCCCATTGCAGACATACAGACTGTGTCGACCCTATAATACATTGGTTTATATATTGAATATACAAATCCAAAATCAAGATTGTTTATATAACATTAGACATCTATCTCTGAGAGAAAAAGAGGACCATGCATTCCCTCTCTAATGGAGTCACTTGTTCCCATAGGAAGCCACCTCACCTCCATTCCCTGCTGCTCCCGGGATAACTTTCCCCTTTGGGGACTCCAACATTGCTGCCTCCAGCCACCAGTCACACGTGCCTTGGTAGACTTCAGCTTAAATGAATATGAAGGAGATAAAAATAGAAATTCAGTTTCTCAGTCACACAAGCCACATTTCGGGCGCTCAGGAGTCAGGCACGGCTAGTGGCTACAATATTTTAATGCCACTGGAGAACATTCTGGCCATGGCAGGGAGTTCTGTAGGACAGCCCTGTTCAACTGGAGAGCTCTGGTGACATTCTCATGCTTACCTGCCCCTGCTAGCACCTCACTGCTTCTTGGACCAGATTAGTGTGGCATTTAAGATGGTTCACGACATAACCCCAGCTGTCCCTTCCAGAGCCGCCTGTGCCCCTCCGTCTCCCGTGTAGAGCTCACCACTGGATAGAAAGACCACTACACTCTTCCACATTCTTGGCTTTCCCTGTGCTGTTTCTTTTGCTACGAATGCTATTTCTCTAACTTCTTCACTGGGAAAACTCGCTCACTCTTGATCTTCTGATTCAGTTCAGAGTCATTTGCACGCGTGTCCTTATGCGCATGGCAGAGCTCCTCAAGGTCAAGGAGGGGCTCTGGTCCTCTTTATATCACGGAAGGCTAGCACTGTGCGGGCACCCACATCTCCAGCAAAGGAATTCGCCAACTAGCTAATGAATGAAGGCGGCATGATAGACACATTTAACATCACAGGAGTCCAACCACCCACATTTCCATGAAACTGATGGCACCTCCTTGGGAGAGGAACATCTGCCTTTTCTCTTCCCGGCAGAATGAGCAGATCTGGTAACTTCAGGCTCTTGGTTGGGATAGAAGATAAATGCGCTTAAAGCTTATATCTGATGGGTTGATAGTCACGAAGAGTAAGGAAGGAAATAAAGGGGGAATTCAGTGCTCTCCTCTGAGGATTTCAACTCTTCTATCAGTGAAACAGAAATATCCCAAACAAATATTAAATCGTAAAAAACCAAACCAAAAAAGGGCAACAGCAACAGAGAGGATCAGCTTAGCATTACAGCTGCACAGTGTTTCTTCCCTGGCCGATTTCTGACTCTCTCTAAAAGGTAGTTTGTCTCTATGGCAGACCCCAGAGATGTCACTTACACTTCCTTTCCTTTTCCCTCACCGCCTAACACAGTATCTGGCACACAGCTTCCCCTCCTCCGGGAAGCCCTCCTTGAGTTCCCCTGACTACCCCTCTTCTATGAGCCGGAAACACCGCATACACTGCTTCATCATGTACTGACCTTATGGTTTTACATACTGTCCCTTTAATGTCACTATGTTTTTCCTCAGGTCATAAACTATATCGTACTCTTCTTTGAGTTTTCATGGCCTTTAGACTATCTGACACCACAATAAATCTTTGATCAATGAATAAATCTTGGCAGCGGACAATCCAGGTTTTAAAGGAGAAAAGCAGTATTTCTGTGCAATAGTTAACAGTATTAGTAGAAATTTTTAGAATTTGAAAGGAGGAGTGAGGGAAACTTTATGAGTGTGAATTTTTTTTTTAAGATTTTATTTATTTATTAGAAAGAGAGGGAGAGATCACAAGTAGGCAGAGAGAGAGAGGAGGAAGCAGGCTCCCCGCTAAGCAGAGAGCCCAATGCGGGGCTCGATCCCAGGACCCTGAGATCATATCCTGGGCTGAAGGCAGAGGCTTAACCCACTGAGCCACCCAGGTGGCCCCTATGAGTGTGAATTTATTTGGATTTTAAAAAACCTTTGATGGCACCTGGGTGGATCAGTCGGTTAAGGGTCTGATTCTTGATCTCAGCTTGTGTCTTACTCTCAGGGTCGTGAGTTCCAGCCCCGCATTGGGCTCCGTACTGGGCATGGAGACATCTTTAAAAAAATTAAATAAATTTGTTAAAAAAAAAAAAAAAAAAAAAAAACCAAAAACAACCAAACCTTTGGCATTACTTGGTCTGGATAAAGACACAATGATCATTAAATAATTCTAGAAAGTAGAGACACTTCTAGAAAAAGAATCCATGCAAGATTCCTTTTAAACCTGTTGATTTCAATCCAATGAATAAATATTGAAGACTTGGGATGAGCAAACAACCCTGCCAAGAGAGAAAAAAAGAAAATACTTCTGCCACTTAACATTTCATAATTCTGTGACCTTATGATTCTGAACGCCTACAGAAGGTATTTTTAAACCTTGGCAGTCACATGGGGTAGATTTACATGAAGAACCAGGCATGATGGAGTCAGAGCTTGCACGGATTTTTCTCATCAAAGTTTCACTACGGGCTGCTGCCAACGGGTCATTTTCAGACCCAGGCCATTGGTTTATGGCCTCACCCCAGAGTGGGCTAGACAGTCACGTGTCACTTGGCAGTTTTCAAGGTGTGCGTTCTTGCTGTTTAATTTTCTGTCCCTTCCTCCAGCAGCCAGATGGTTAATGGCCCTTCCTTAAGCGCATGCACATTCATAGAAAAGGTGCCGAGGAAGAGCCCTGGGAAGGGGAACCTCTCACACAGTCCTGCCGAGTCAGACCCACTGATGGTGCCTGAAAGCCTTTTCAGCCACACAAAACCCTGGGTTTCTTCATTAGCATATCAGAGGGGGCGCGGTGGTGGGAAATGCCACCGGTGACAAAGGACACAGCTCAGGGGCATTATCGCATTGGTGCTTACAGAAGCAGAAAAAATGATCTTCAGGCCAGGGCTGCAGTGATGGACAGATGTTGACATATTTTCTTGGATGACTGATGTCTGCCCAGCACCCCTCCCTCCGCTTGATTTGTACTCAAGGTTGCCCAGCCCCCTCCAAGACCAGTATACCACAAGGAAGAGCAGTGTCCCAATCAAAACCTCCCTCCAGCTAAACTGAAGATACAGTTTCAGCTCTAATTTCATTGTGGCTAGAAGGGACTTGCCCCGCCCCTTTTTTTTTCCAGTCTTGAAAGCCTTAGCAGAAACATGATGTGATGATAAATAGGAGAATCCATTGTCAGTTGCTAATACCACCCTCAAGACTGAATCATTGTTTATATCACCGTAACTCTTGTCAGGAACCCACCATCTTACCGTTTCATATGGGAAGGGAGAAAGGGCATTTACTAACAAAGTAATTTCACATTCCCGTTGTTAAATGATTTTCCCTTCTGTAATCTAGACTCTCTAGCAATGGTTCTCAATTGGGGGGGGGGGGGGTCCACCAGAAGTGGACACTGGGCAGTGTCTGGAGATATTTCCAGTTGTCGCCCACAAGGGTGGGGAGGTATGCTGCCAGCATCTTGTGGGTCAAGATGAGGGGTCCTGTTCAACATCCAAAAATGCACAGGGCAGCCCCATGCAACAAAGACTTCTTTGGTTCAAAATGTCAGTAGCAGGGCGCCTGGGTGGCTCAGTGAGTTAAAGCCTCTGTCCTCAGCTCAGGTCATGATACCAGGGTCCTGGGATCCAGCCCCATGGCGGGCTCTCTGCTCAGCAGGGGGCCTGTTTCCTCCTCTCTCTCAGCCTGTCTCTCTGCCTACTTGTGATCTCTCTGTCAAATAAATAAATAAAATCTTAAAAAAAAAAAAATTTCAGTAGTGCTGAGGCTGAGAAGCCTTGCTTTGTGGCCTCCTTTGGGAATATAATTTACAGATTCCTATCCAGACAAATTGCTACTGACCGAGGGGCACCTAGAGTGACTTAGGTTCCCATTTTGCTGTATTCATTTAGAATATAGAACCGTTTTTGACAAAGTAACAGGACTTAAATGATAACTTCTCATCTTTGGCTCCATCACTGGAAGCTTTGATCTAAGCAGTGGGTGTAAAATTTTAGAAAATTGTATATTGAGCACAGAGGGGTGAAAATTTTCCTACGCGCAGTAATTTTGCTTGCTTACAGCCAACAACATGTCTTTACTTCATGCTCAGCTGAGTCTTAAATATACTCCAAATGGCATGAAATGTGATTAAAGAATTCTTCCTCCTCACTTGGAAATATTTATAACCTCTTAGAATATGACACATTGGGGTAAAATACACATTGTTCGAATATGCATGCATATTATACACACACATAATTAAATCTGTATCTAAAATCATATGTTGCAGTAGGTTTATGTTATTTAATATAGTGTTTTCCCGGATCAAAATTTTTTCAGTTCAATATTTAGAAATCAGAATATCAGTAATCTCATATATACACATATCCATTCGCATATATACACAGATATAAATGCATAGAAAAACATATACAGCTGAGCCTTGAGCAATGTAGCTATTAAGGGTGTTCACCCCCTGTGCAGTGCAGTCAAAGATCTGTATATAATTTTTGACTCTCCCAAAACTTTACTACTACTAGCCTGCTGTTGACCAGCAGATGTGTCGATACCATAAACAGTTGGCTAACACATATTTTATATGTACTGTGTACTATATTCCTGCAAGAAAGTAAGCTAGAGGAAAGAAAGTGTGATTAAGAAAATCATAGGGATGAGAAAATACACAGAGTAGTGTACTGTATTTACTGAGAAAAAAAATTTCCCATGTAAGTAAACTCAACGCAGTTCAAACCTGTGTAGTCAAGGACTGTGGTGTTTTCCTCAGACACCGATTGTTCTACCCAAGTAGCTACATGCTGACCAAACCACTCCGGAAGACTCTAAGGACTATCGATCACTAGTTATTATATACATTGCTTCACAAGTTAGCTAAGTGCCTTCTTAGTAATGTCAAGTAATGGTAGATGCCAGGGAAAAAAAATGGCAGATAAAGAGGGACATAAAATGGAGACCAAAGTGAATTGCCTTAATCCATCTTCAATTATCTTATAATATAGTCTGCAGAATATATAGTTTTTTACCTTAAAAGTTCCTAATTAAAAATTATTCTAGTGTTTAAAAATCACGCGGGCCTGGGACCCTGGCCAAATCAGAGTGTGTGCTCTGGTGAAGATATTTCATAATTTACCATTTGTAAAAATAATTTTACTTTCTGTAAAACACAGTGGTTCATATTAGACTCAATTGAGCCTGGAAAGCATACTCATTTCTTATGCTCCACTCAGACTGATTGGATTAGGATAACTGAGGGTGACATTAAAACAAAACACACACATACACACACACACAAACGTGCACACACATCAGGCCATTCTACCGTGCCCCCATAGCGGGAAGACTGACTGGAAACCCAGGTGTAAAGCTCAGACCACCAGAAACCACATCAGCAGGTAAACTGGGTAAACATTGCCCCGTAGAGACGGTAAGGACATGTCTCTGTGTCAGTCTAGTAGGGGCAGGCAGTGGGAATCGTCCAGGAGAATACATCTGGCATGGTAACAGCTTAGCAATGATTCATTCTTTTTTTTTTTTTTTTAAGATTTTATTTATTCATTAGAGAGAGAGAGAACAAGAGAGAGCACAAATGGGAAGCAGGAGAGAGAGAGAGAACAAAGCATACTTCCCACTGAGCGAGGAGCCAGACGTGGGGCTCGGTCTCAGAACCCTGGGATCATGACCTGAGCCGAAGGCAGAAACTTAACCCACTGAGCCACCCAGGCGCCCGTGATGATTCATTCTTTAAACCGCCATCTTGAATGAGAAGAGCACCTTGGTATAAAGTAAAGAATGCTAGGGCCTCCTGGCTGGCCCAGTTAGTAGAATGTGTGATTCTTGATCTCGGGTTTGTGGGCTCCATCCCTGTGCTGGGTGTACAGACTCTTTGAAAATAACTAAAAAAAGAAAAAAAAAACAGAAAGATTGCTAGAACCCAGGCAGTGTTGTTAAATCTGACTCTTTCTCCGACTAGCTGTGGGTGAGCTCTGTCAAGCCCCTCGTTCCGCCTCATTTACTCACTTACGGAATGAGAGGGCCGGGTTACATGATTTCTACTGTTTCATTTAATTGAGAAAGAAAAATAACTGTGAGCCATATAAAGTTAATATTTTTTATAAATTTATAAAGCATTATATGACAAAATAACATACAGTTTATAAAGGAATTTGGGACAATCTGTCAGAAATATATCTCATCCTATTAGAAAAATAGGCCTAGTGTTTTGGTTATGTGATATTTCTGTAGTTCACTGTATCTTAGACTGGTGATCAGCAAATTTTTCTGTAAAAGAGTAGAGAGTCAATATTTTAGGCTTTGAGGAGCAGGCTCTGGAAACTTTCTGTTGCACCATCTTTTCTCTTTAGTCATTTAAACACGTGGAAGACAGGGAATGGGCAGGATTTGTTGACCCTTGTTTTAAAGGATAAAATTTACATTTGCATAAAAGCAAAATCACTTGCTTTATAATAACAACGACATCACCATCAACTAGAAGCTCCCGTTATATGTCGTTACATGGGCACTGAACTTAGACAAAAAAGAAATCCACCAAAGTTGATCCCTAATGCCTACTGGGGCCAACCATCCATCTGCCAGCTGGGACTAGTTTTAGCCCTTGAAATCCCCAGTGCCAGGGGACCTGGCATGACTGGTCACCAACCACATAAAACCCTTGGACAGGTTTCTTTCATGGGAAATCTGGGACCAAATTGAAAGGTAAAAAGCTTGAAATGGAAATGCTTTCAGGAGCTTCAACACATAAACAGCAGGCCAAGACCCCAGCTGGAAGACTCTAAAGGGAAAATTACAAGAGACTATTTCGTAGTCCTTTTTTTGGATTAAGCTTGATTGAGCCTAAATCTGCCTCGCAGTTATAAGTCCCAACCCAACAGGCTGCAGATGAGGAAAGGGCTTATTCACAGGCATGGCAGGTGGTTTTGAACACAACTTTATACATCCTCCAGAGATGATAAATGCTAGATGTTAGGAAAAACACAGCCCAGGCTTATTACTCAAAAGCAAATGAGTTTATAATTACTTCCTGGGTTAGTCTGAAGCGGACATGTGACCCAGACCTAGCTGTGAACCTAACTATGAATACAAAAAATTACTAGTTGGGACTGCTTTGGAAACAGCCAGGAGTAAAAGAGAGAACAATATTGTCCACATGTTTTCATTATGTGCATTATTATCATTCATTTGAATCTTTAAGACTGCAAACTTGAAACTCAAAGGCGATCTTTCTCTTAGGAACTTGACTTGAAATTAGGTACACTGACTCCGAGGGAGCTTTGTTATTACTACATGGCTTTCCATTTGTACTTTGTAAAAACAGGAAGCTTTGTTAAGACATAAATATTAAAAAACAGATCTGATAGCTTAAAAGATGATGTCATTGAGTAAAACCAAATCAAGAAGATAATTTTGAATCTTTTGCAACATTTTTTTTCATTGTCATCGATTTGTGCCAGTTCTGATCTTGTTTGGAGCTGTGGTTCTATCTTTACGACTCATCCCATTTGGGTCATAAAAGCATCTTTTTTTTCTTGGCATCAAAACCTCTTGCATCTTTTGGAAACTATGGCTATGGGTAGTTCTCCTTAGAATCTACTTTAGCAGAATCAGTGACACTGGAAAATAATCACACATTTCTCTAAATGGATCTTCCTACCCCCTAAAATCCAAGGGAAAGAGGGAAGACCCATTTAGGTAGTGGTTTGATGTGTTGATTCTACAAGAAACCTGAGAATGAGTGTCTTTCCCTAAGTGGAAATTCCGGTTCGTTGTAAAGGGAGAAGGATGGGGTGTTAGAGCCACAAACTAGGTAAGTTGCAGGGGGTCATGGGTGAGCAAACAAAGACCAGGGTGCATTGAACATGGCCATGTGAGGTCTGAGTGGTAGAATTTGAAGGAAGCGCTAAAGTAGTAGTGCAATAAAACATTGAAAAAAATAAAGCACAGAAGAAAATATATTAAAAAAATTTTTTTAAAATTAAAAAATTAAAAAAAAAAAAACAGGGTGGTGGCTCAGTCGATTGGGCTGCTACCTTCGGCTCAGGTCATGATCCTGGGGTCTTGGGATCGAGTCCTGCTCCTTGCTCAGCAAGGAGCCTGCTTCTCTCTCTGCCTCTGCCCACCACTCTGCCTGCTTGTGCGTGTGCTCTTTCTCTCTCTCTCTCTGTGACAAATAAATAACTAAATAAATAATCTTTTAAGAAATAATAATAATAATAATAATAATAATAATAATAATAATAATGGGGCACCTGGATGGCTCAGTCGTTAAGTGTCTGCCTTCAGCTCAAGTCATGATCCTGGAGACCTGGGATCGAGCTCCACATTGAGTCCCTGCTCAGTAGGAAGCCTGCTTCTGCCTCTCTCACTCACCCTGCTTGTGTTCCCTATCTCACTGTGTCTCTCTGTCAAATAATAAATAAAATCTTAAAATAATAATAATAATAATAATGAAAAAAATAAAGTAGTACTTCACTGGGGTGCCTGGCTGGCTCAGTGGGTGAAGAGACCCAATCTTGATTTCAGCTCAGGTCATGATCTCAGAGTCGTGGAGTTGAGCCCTGTGTTGAGCCCCTCATGTGGATCTACAGTGGGGCGTCTGCTTGAGATTCTCTTCCCCATCACCCGCCATACTCACTCACTTGCACTCTCTCTCAAATAATAAGAAATAAATAATTCTTCAACATAGTGCTTCACCAGCTCTCTGCCAAGGCACATAAATGCATATTCCTCTACAAAGTGTAGATACGTGTGTCAGAGGTTCTGTTACTCACCCACCGCCATTCACTCAACCCCAGAAAACAAGTGGACATCCACTTGCTGTTTTACCTGGTGATCAATCAGGAAACTCTTAATCATGTTTCATTGGATTTTAATACCTCCCTTCCAAAACCACTGGATGAATGCAAGTTAACTGTCTCAAGATGAGTTTCTGAGCTTCACCTAAACACGGGAACTGCTTTTTTCCCAAAGCTTGTATAAGGGAAGGGTGCTAGCTGGAAAAAGAAGCACAAGGGACAGAGGACACAATGGCTTCCCATTTGATTGCTGGTCCTGCCAAGGTCACCCTCACCGTGCTTCCTTGCCCTGTAGCTGTTTCTTCCAATAATAGTTGGTTCCAATTTCCAGGATCCTTCTCCACTCCCTTGAAGGTACCAAGGCCAGCCAGCTAGCAGCTGCTTCCTCAGCAGTCTGGAGCCTGGCTCTACAGGCCTCTACTCATAGATTTGGGGTTCTGAGAGCCCCAACTGCTGTTTGCTCCCGTGGGCCTAGGAGTGACCACTGCTTCCAGCCGCCGTGACTGCTTCCGTGTCACTATAGCCTTCCCTCTATGACTTCTTGGTCCTCTAATACCTATTTCACTGAGTATATTAAATCCTCTCTGTTAAAATAACTGGTGTGTTTCCTCCTAGTTTAATTGCTTCTCTCTCTCTTTCTCCCCCTTTTTTTAAAAATTTATTTATTTATTTGTTTTAGTAATCTCTCCACCCAATGTGGGGCTTGAACTCATGACCCCGAATTCAAGAGTTGCATGTTCTTCTGACTGAGACATCTGGTCACCCCTTTTTGTTGCTTCTTGATGGAGACTCTTCTCTGTGAGCTTCTTAGGTTCAGATTTCTCAAACATGGCATGTAGCAATAGAAGAGAGCCTGGAAACATCCTTTCCAACTTATCTAGGGTTGACTGTCCCCCCACTGGGGTCTATGTGCTTACATAAAGTGGTCCCCAAAGGGGGCTCCTCCTTCTCAGATCTCCATCACCCCCCACACATGCAACATATACATTCCTATTGCAGCTTTGTCCCTGCTGTGTGGATCGACATCACATCAATGATTCTGCTTAAGAGTTCTCTTTCATCTTTACTCAGAAAAGAATCAACCTGCCCGCTAGGGGACCACAACAAATAGCCTGGATTCCAGAACATTCCTCTTATTGATTCCCTCCATAGCAGGATGGCCTATAACTTATTCAGGGTCAGTCTGCTTTCCATTCTGACTATTTAGAACGGTCGGCCCCTCTTCAGAAGGCCACACACTAGGTGATCAGAGGGCTTCTAGACAAGCCCTGAGACTCCTCCTTTTAGGCCCATGAGTCCCTTCTTAGATACACTTAGAGTCTATAAAATGGACCTTAAAAATTATCTATCATCTATTCCAACGTTCATTTTAAGGAGGATCTATACATTCTCTATATATTTTTTAAATGACAATTTTGGACAAAAAACAAAACAAAACAAAACAAAACACATTTGGCTGAATAGGTAATTCACAGAATACTAATATTCCTTTTGCCCAATGCTATAAAGCAGCCAAGATACTCAAAGGAAATCTGATAAAATACATTTAGATTTCATTTTGATCTTTAACCTGGGTCTGCACATCTTCAGGCCATGGGGTTACAATCTCAACAAATGCTGGGTTTGGGAATATGTAGATTTTATGGAAGAGCACTAGAGCAATTTTCCTATCATTATTCAGCAGCTGCCACTCCTGAAAATTGTAATTGCAGAGAAATAGAATGTTCTCAAATCATGATGCGGGGAGGCAATGTTCTGTGATCTGGAGCGTGCAGTCCTAGCGAGGAATACAGCATAAAATCTGAATATTTTGAATATAAAATGAAAATATTGCTCGCTCTTGCTGGGGTTCATGAGGCCAGCATTCTTCAGTTTTTCAAAATAGTTGACAATATTTTGGTCCTTCAAACACCAATCAGTGGTCGTGTTCTGATGTGGACCCACGTAATCTTCTGTGTGTTCCAGTTCTGATATTTGATTATGACATTCCCACTACTATTGAACAACCACACTCATGTACATTTAGAAAGCACTTTAAACAATGAATTCTTTATTTTCCCCATAAATGTACAATAGCAGCCCAAGTTGAAAAACAGGGATGGGTCTCCACAGTAATGTTTAAATGTCTTCATTCCATTCACGATGTTAGCACTATGATTATCCTTTTATTTTGTATTGTTATATAATGAACTCCCCCAAATCATAGTTTAAACCAGCAAACATCTATTATCTCTCCACATCTGTGGATCAGGAAGTCAAGAGCACCTCAGCTGGGTGATGGCTCTTGGACCCTTACAAGGTTGCAGACAAGCTGTTGACCAGGGCTGCGGTCCCTTGAACATGGGGTTGGAGGATCAGTTTGCAGCCTCCCCCATGTGGTTATTTGCTCACCTCAGTTCCAGGGGGCTGTTGGCCAGAGGCTTCAGGTCCTTCATGGGCCCGATCAAAACAGAAGAGATTGTTGCCCTTAGAACACACAATCTTTGAGACCCTGCTCACAGTTCTTTTGGATATAGACCCAGTAGTGGAATTACTGGATCATGTAGTAGTTCTAGATTTAATTTTTTGAAGAACTGTCATACCCTTTCGTACTGCTTGGGCCATTTTATGATCTTGTCAACAGGATACAAGGGTTTCAGTGACTCCACATCCTCACTAATTCGTTTCTCTTCTCTTATCTTTTATAAGCCACCCCAATGGGTGCCAGGCGGTATCTCATTGTGGTGTTGACGTGCATTTCTCTAATGGGTGTGTGAGGTTGAGCATCTTGTCATGTTTGTTGGCCATTTGGACAAATGTCTTCTCAAGTCTTTTGGCCATTTTAAAATCATATTATTTGTTTGTTGTTAATCTTATTGAGTTGTCATTCTGTGTCCTAATTATTCACCCCTTATCAGATAGAGGATTTGCAAAGATTGTCTCCCATAGGATGCCTTTTCACTTTGTTGATTATGCTCTTGGATACACCAATTTGTTTTGTTTTGCTTTGTTTCATTGCTTCGTTGGTTTGTTGATGTCTGATCTTATTGATCTGCTACTCTTAGAAAATCCTTTTTGGCTGGACTCCAAGCTTGGAGGTAGAAGCTCTCAGAAAGGACAGCCTCTGTCTCTTGGCAATCTGTTTCTGGTGGGTTTTCTTTGGCCTCCTTCATCCTCTTGGCCAAGAGTTTAGCATGATCTGCAGCCTCTTCCTTATCTTTCTTAGTGTGCTGTTTCTTCAGAGCGATACACCGTCATTTGCTTTGGAGGACATGTGGAGTAACAAGACGCTGGATCTTGGGAGCTTTTGTTCTAGGTTTCTTACTGTCTTTGTTTAAGGGCTTTCTCAAAACATACTGGGAGACATTACCTCTGCGAGACTGAAGAGTTTGTGGGTTCTGGTAGCTCTTTTGAGCCCTGGGTGGTGAGGCAGGAATATCCTTATCCCCCTTTTTTTTTTTCACAGTAACCAAACTGAGAACATTGAGATTGATTATCCACAACCCAACCCTGAGCATACTTGCACTTTCCTTCTCCAGCCCTCCTTGGTCTGTAGCAGGAATGCCCTTACTCAGGTGCAGGTGGACATGGCCATGGGTCAAGACACATTGCTTCCTGGGGAAACCTTGTTCCTCGCTGCCACATAATTTTGGCAAGGACCACATAACCAACCCTTCCATTCTTCAGCCAGAGCATCAGCAGCAACTTCTGTAGCCATATGCTTCTTCTTCTTCTTTTTAAAATTTTTTAAAAATTTAAGTTCAACTAGCCAACATATAGTACATGGTTAGTTTTTGATGTATGTTCAATGATTCATTAGTTGCATAACACCCAGTGCTCATCTGCTTCTCAGAAAAGGTACGGAATTTGTGTTCATCTTTTGCTTCACTGAGTTTCTGGCAGCCAGTAGCTGGGAAGGAGATGTTCAGCTTTATCCTAAAGCAGCCTACTGCCTCCGAGGCACCACAAAAAGTGCGATACAAAAGCCTTTAAGTTTGATAGAGTCCCATGTGACTCTTATTGCTTTTATTTTCTGTATTTTTGGTGTCATTTCTAAGAAGTCAGTGTCAAATCCAAAGTCACGAAGCTCTTTTTTGATGCTTTTGTCAGGGAGGAAGACCATGTTCTCTGCCCTTAAAGGTCCTTCGGCTAGAGCTGGACTTAGAATCGAAGGACATGAGGCAGATTAACAGGAGAAAATCAAATTTAATAGCATAGATACAGGGAATCCACACAGACATGAGATTCCGAAGACCATGAGGTGATGTGAAGCTTATATGAGCTGAGGGAAAAGGTAAGGGTCTGGTCTGCTGATACAAAGGGGAGAAAACTCATTACCAAGAGGTAAAAGGAGATGTTTGGAAAAACAAGATGGTTCTATCATGCAGATGAGTTCCTTCCTAAAAGGGCGCCTCTGTGCATACTTCCCCTCCTGGGGGCAGGCTCTCCTTTCCAATGTAAATGTAGGTAGTCACGGGGGTGGCTGAGCGCCTTCCCTGTCCTTGCTGGCTTTTTATTACTTTTAACTTGAAATAATCTTTATGCCAAATGGCCTGTTTTGGGGTGTCTCATCCTGCAGCCCTTCATTTTCCTCTGGGAGTTTTACAGTTTTGAATCTTAAGTTCAGTCTTTAATCTACTGTTAGTTAATTTGTGTATGTGGTATAAGAGAAAAGTTCAACATCACTCTTTGGCATGTGGATGTCAGTTTTCCCAGTATTATTAGTTGAAAAGACTATCCTTTCCCTAACAAATAGTTTTGGCACCTATGTTGAAGACCATTTGACCACCTATTCGAGGGTTTGTTTGGGGACTTTGTATCCTATTCCACTGGCCTACAGGTCTGTCTTTATGGCAGTACCACACTCTTGATTACTATAGCTTTCAAATATGTTTTGAAATCAAGGAGGTGTGAGACCTCCAACTTTACTCTTCTTTTCCTTTTTCTTTTCTTTAATAGTGAAAAATTTGTATTTAGATTCAGCCAGCTGGACTCAGTTTAGACAATCCCAATTTTGTTGGCAACATCCAAAGCATCATAGTCAGGAGCCAGTAGGACATATGCCTTCTTCTTTCCATCAGGCCTGATCAAGATGTTGACCTTGGCCAATATCATAGAGCTTCTTCACAGCCTGTTTGATCTGGTGCTTGTTGGCCTTGACATCTGCAATGAACACAAGTATGTTGTTGTCTTCTGTTTTCTTCATGGCTGACTCAGTACTCAGGGGGAACTTGATGATGGCATACTGATCAAACTTGTTTCCCCTGGGAATGCTCTTTCGAGGATATTTGGGCTGCCTTCAGAGACGCAGAGTCTTGGGTCGCTGGAATGTAGGTGACTTGTGGATCTTCTTTTTTTTTGTGACCATGGAAACCTTTTAGCACCATTTTCTTGGCCTTCAAAGCCTTTGCTTTGGTCTTTGGCTTTGGGAGGGGCAGGGGCTTCTTTCTTAGCTTTCGGTGCCATCTTCACAAAAGGGCTAATCTTCTTTTTCAAGATTATTTTTGACTAATTGTGGTCCCTTGAGATTTCACATGAACTTTAGGATGGATTATTTTTTTTTTCCCCTACAAAAAATGCTGTTTGGATTTTGATAGGGCTTGCATTGAATTTGCAGATCTCTTTGGATAGTATTGACATCTTAATATTAACTTTTTCAATCCATGAACATAGATGTCTTTCCATTTATTTATGTCTTTAATTTCTTTCAGCAATGTTTTATAGTTTTCAATGTGTAAGTCTTTCACCTCCTTGGTTAAGTTTATCCCTAAGTATTTTATTATTTTTTATGCTATTGTAAATATTTTTAAATTTTCTTTTCAAATTGTTCATTGTCGGTGCATGGAAACACAATTGGTTTTAGTGCATTCACTTTGTATCTTGCAACTTTGCTAAATCATTTATTAGTTCTAATGCTTTTTTGTGGGGTTCTTTAGCATTTTCCCATAATAGCTCATGTCCTACAAACAAAGATGATATTACTTCTTCCTGTCCAGTTTGAATGCCTTTTCTTTCTTTTTCTTACCTCATTGCTCTGGCTGGGACTTCCAATACTATGTTGAATAAAAGTAGCAAAAGAGAGCATTCTTACCCTGTTCATGATCTTAGAGGAACTATTTTGTCTTTTACTACTGAGTATGATGTTAGCTATGGAATTCTCATATATGGTTTTTATTATATAGAGGTAGTTTTGTTCTACTCCTGGTATGTTGAGTGTTTTTTATCATGAAAGGGTTTTAGGTCTTGTAAAATGCTTTTCCTTCATCGATTGAAATGATCATGTGGTTTTTGTCCCGTATTCTATCAATGTATTATATTACATTGATGAATTCTCATATGCTGAACCACTGTTATATTCCAGGAATAAATTGTACTCGCTCATGGTGCATAATCCTTTTGATGTGCTCTTAAGTTGGATTTGCTGGTATTTTGTTGAACATTTTTGCGTATGACATCATCTTAACTAATTACATCTACAATGATCCTATTTCTAAATAAGGTCACATTTTGAACTGCTGTGAGCTGGGACTTCAACATCTCAAACCCCTGTAATTTCCACCCCAAGTGCCCACATGCTTTATTTATTTTGAGTTCTGCAGTTCCAGAGAATTGCTTTTCATTGTTTACAGAGGCCCTTTGAATGCAAACCATTTGTATCATTCCCTTGATTTCCCCGCCCTCCCCCCCTGCTGTGGACACCAGCCACTTTTGTACAGTGAACTCATTTATAATTCAGGGAAAAAAAAGAAAATAAATGATTGGTATGTAGGTCAATTCCTAGTTCTGTCTCAGAAAACAAAGGACCAGGGTTCAGCTAGCATAGCGTTCAATTATTTCTTCATATGGCCTTTGTACATATGCTCATGCGTATTTCACCTGTCTCTTTCCTGTGACCCAGAGATAGTAAATTTCCAAAGATCTGGCTCAGATCTAGGTAAAAAGTCCAAATTTATCACATCTTGGATGAATCTTATTTGATGCTTTTGAGAATCTTTTGACCTCACCAAACTAGACTGGTTTCTGTTCAGAGGCATGGATTGTTAAAAATGAACTTCATATATTTTTTTAATGGAACTGTGTTTTTCCACCAGCTGGGTTGATGATTACTCTAAGATTTTAAGTATATTGTTGAGACTTTAGTAAAAGGTCTCTCAAAACACTCAAGGAATACATAGGGTCTTTGGTTGCTTTCTGGTATCTTTCTCTTTAGGAAGTCTCCCTGATGCCCTGACCTTCCCATGCCACCCTGGAGCTCTGAGCAGTTTCTTACAGATTCAAGACCATTCTCCTATATCTTACCGGTTGAGAGCCTTCTACTCAAAGCTTCGGCATGTTGGAAATAATTTTTCCACTGTGGGAACATTTTCATTTTTCAAATTAAAATTGCAACACAGTGCTATGGTTAGAAGAGTGACATTTCTAATTAAGGTGACACCAAGTCATACACATGATACAGATGAATCACTTTATGGTGTTCACCGCACTTGACAGACAGAGCAAGATGCTTCTGAAAAATTAGGCATTGGCTTGTAGCATCTGTCCATGTTAATCTATTCTTGAAAGATGTGCATATCCAACCTTCTCTTGGGAGATTAAGGAAGTAACAGGATGATTTTTACAAAATTGAATATCAGATTTTCTTATGAATCAGGAAGAAGGTTATGGTATTTCTTCAGAAGGGACTTTTTATTTATAGCATTTTGTCGAGTGGGGTATTGGAGCCAGCTCACAAAGGCCCCTAAGATCTCATTCTTAAAAATGCGGGAATTTTGTGAGTTGATTGACATTATGTTGTTTGCCTGAAATAGGCCATGATGGAAGGATTTACACCATGGAAATCAGAAATGCTACAAACAGGGGCTTTTGCCAACACACCACTGAGTTTGTCCCTTCTTCTTCTTCTTCTTCTTTTTTTTTTTTTAAGATTTTATTTATTTATTTGACAGAGAGAGAGGAGAGGGATCACAAGTAGGTAGAGAGGCAGACAGAAAGAGGGGGGGGGAAGCAGGCTCCCTACTGAGCAGAGAGCCCAATGCGGGGCTCGATCCCAGGACCCTGGGATCATGACCTGAGCTAAAGACAGAGGCTCCAACCCACTGAGCCACCCAGGCACCCCATCCCTTCTTTTTTAATACAAACAATGAACACTATGCATAAAATGCCTGCCATGTCCTTTTTAAAATGGTGGCCCCACCAAAAAAAACAATATATATATTTCTTTTCCCTAAAGAGAAACGTGTGTGTGCATGTATTTTTAATGGAATGCATAACCTATTTGAGAAGAGAAAACAAAGAGTAAACATTATCCATGAGGATAAAAGGAGTCCAAAGAAGAGCGAGAAAGCAGCGGGCGCACATTTGGCAGAAACTTCGTGAACATGTCGGACTTTGAGCTGGGTCTCAAAGTACAGGTAGGAAAGGAAAAGGAGCAATCAAGTGGAGAGAAGGTCATGACAAAGAATTGGTAAGCAGATGGAAGGAGTCAAATCTACTGTGCATAGGAACAGCAAGTGTGGAATGAGAGGGCATAGCAGTGTAGGGAGCTTGCAACTGTGTGCGGTGCGATACAGTCTATGAAGACTTTCTTACACATCGTCTCATTCTTTCCTTCAAGCCTGAGAGATGAGGGCAACTGAGGGTCAAAGGATCAGTGTGACCCAGCAGGATGAGCCCATGTTTGGAAAAAATAGGAGGCTTTTATGCCCTGCTCGTCTTTCTTCCCACTGTCCCGTGTTGATTGTGTTCATCTATGTTGTAAGGCATGTAACAAAAAGAAGCAGCCATGAGAAGGGATTCTAAACGAGTAATAATGCAGTACACCCTGGTTTGCTTTAAATGTGCAGCTATGATGTTCTGGGTGGCTCTGAATGGCAGTAAGTTCTGACTTCTTTATTTTTAAGATTTGATTTATTTGAGAGAAAGAGAGAGCACAGAGGGAGAGTGAGAGGAGAAAGCAGACTCCCCACTGAGCAGTGAGCCTGATGAGGGGCTTGATCCCAGGACCCCCTGATCAAGGCAGATGTTTAACAGACTTAAGCCACCCAGGCACCCCAGTAAGGTCTAACTTCTAAGTATAATTGCTTCCAAGAGTTCAGATACAATTTCTGTGCAAGATGTCCAATATACCCCAGCCCACAGCTTCATTGTACTTAATGCTAACTCTGGACAGGAAACAGAATAGTAATTAGAGTTCAATTTCTAAGAAAAAGCACAGAACAAGTAAAAAATAGTACTATCTAAACCAGGAGGCTTGGATTCTTAGGTCCCCTGAGACTCAACTTTTCTAAAAGAAATATTTTTGTTCTTTTCCCCATACCATACACTAACCTTCAAAAGGGATAAACAGGAATTAAACTTTGGAGCTTAAAATTTTCCAGGAACCCGAATCCCACAAACACTGTTGAGCGAAAGAAGCCAGACACAAATGCGATACTTGACGACTTCACTTCTGTAAAGTATGAGAAAAACAGGCAAAACTAATCTGTGCTGTTAGAGGTCAACCTTGTGGTTACTGTTGGTGGGGTGGGGGGCTCAGGGCCAGGAAGGGGTCAGAAGATAGCTCCTGGGGTATCGGTGATGTTCAGTTTCTCCCTCTGGGTGCTGTTTACACAGGCATGTTCACTTGGCAACTCATCAAGCTTCCCCATGTAACGTGTACATTTTTCCTTATGTATGTTATACTTTAATAAAAAGGTTCTTAAATATTTCCTGCAATAAATATTAAGTAGGATAGAGCCAGGATTAAGTACTTTGAGAGACAAATAATGTTTGATGCTGGAAAAATGCTCCGTGATAAGAGAGTCAAGGACTGTAAGTCTGCTCCAGCCAATGTTCGGGTTGAGCAGTCTAAGGAGGTTCTGTGGGAAGAGGGCCATGTCCACGGGAGTGATGGGACATTCCAGCCTTCCAAAGGGGCGCCAGAATGTGACTGAGGGATACTCGAAAGGATTACAGGAACACTAGGAGGCCCAAGATGGCATGCAATGTATGATATTAAACTACAACAGATAACAATCAGGGTCTGGCCCACTCTGGGGCCATTTTCCCATTACTCAGCTGATTGGTTGCCCTTTAATACCTTAATTTAGAAGGAAATTATTTCAGATAAGGATGGCAAAGGCCATATTCATATAGGCAAAGGAAAATGTTTTAGTCACTCAGTGAATAGGATACAATTTCATTTTTATTTTTTTTTAAGATTTTATTTATTTATTTGACAGACAGAGATCACAAGTAAGCAGAGAGGCAGGCAGAGAGGGAGAGAAAGGAGGAAGCAGGCTCCCTGCTGAGCAGAGAGCCCGATGCGGGACTCGATCCCAGGACCCTGAGATCATGACCTGAGCTGAAGACAGAGGCTTTAACCCACTGAGCTACCCAGGTGCCCCAGGATACAATTTTAAAAGGAGGGTAGAAGGCCCCTTGAATCCCATTTTCTCATGGCTCTTCATAACTTTAGCAAATACTCAAAATCATGGGATTTTTTTTTCCTTAGCAGAAAGAGTTTTACAATTTAAGAGACATACTATCTTATCTCCCTTCTAGATTTTCCAAACCTGTAACTTGTAACTTGTATCAAGTCAGATCATCAGAATGTTCTGTACCATGTTAGGTTAGTGCCTTACCTCTTTGGAGCAGGGATCTGATTTTTTTTTTTTTTTTTTTTTTTTGTGCTATTGAGCCCATTGGTGGTCTGGTGAAGCCCATAGGACCTTGTCCAGAATAAGCATTTAAATGCATAAAATAAATGCCAAAATGCATGGAGTTACAAAGAAAACCACTTATACTAAAATTCAGTTAGCAAAATATGTCAGTATAGCAATATATGTGCTTCTTAATTATAGCATTACAAACAAGAGCTGCCTGAGTTCTTTTTTTTTAGAATATTTTTATTTATTTATTTTAGAGACAGGAGGGGGTACCCATGTTAGCAGGGGGGAGGGGCAGAGGGAGGGAGAAAATCTCAAGCAGACTCTGAGTGAAGCTCAGAGCCTAACAGAGGGCTCCATCTTGAGACCCTGAGATCATGACTTGAGCCAAAACTAAGAGTCAGACCCTTAACCGACTGAGCCATCCAAGAGCTGCCTGAGTTCTAATAGTAACTGTACTTTCAAAGTAGGAACGATAACATGAACTTCTGAGATACTGGTGATAACTATATCATTGATAAGAAAATACCTGTGATATTAGTTAACCATCTCCATTTTAGAATCTGTTCTTGGCCTATGTTCATGTTAACAGTCATTTGACCATAACATTCTTGATTTTTTGGTAAAACTATTTAAATCATTGCATAACCTGTAATTCAAGCTCTTACGAATAAAGGGTTTAAATTTTAGCAGTAAGAGCAATTGCCTCTGTAAACTAAGAAGCTTCATGTGTAACTGACCTGCTTACATTTTCGTTCTGGTTAAATTTTCCATTTATTGACAGTAAAAGTATTAACCCATGTGGCTTCCATATTTGGCTTCTCTGCCTTTATACAATTTTTGTTTTCTGCTGCTATTGTATGCACCCAAATTTATGTGTGTTTTTTATTGGGAGCTATTGTGTATGTTCATGTGTGTTTAGAGCTATGGCATAAATACAAGAGAAAGAGTCATTATTCCAACACATTCAGGGCCGCCGAGCCTCTTTGAGGATATGGGTGTTGGTCTCCAGACACTGTGATCTTTCCTAGCTGCCAGTATCTGCTTACCTCTTCATTGTTTGCTGACAAAACTAACCAACACATTTGATATTTAAGCTTGGAAAAACAAGGGTAAAGCTTTTATTTCTGGGGACAAATGAAAATGACATATTTTTAGGAAAGAGATTTGGAGCTAAAAGCACATGGGAGCAGGCAGGCTGAAGGAATAGAATCTGCTAAGGATAACATGTACATCAAACCTCATATCACTTAGGTGTGGAAAGAAAGTTTCATTTCCACTCTCCTTGCTAAAGAAAGGGTGAAATGGTTTTCAGGTATAACTGTTTGGCTTTTTATTTAATCTGCCCATCATATGAGCATTTGAAGGTAACTCTGACAATTCAGACACATTAGAATGGTGGCTAGTTCAGGAAAAGACTACCCCCACCCCTGCAACAATCCCCCCCCCCCACCACCACCACCAAGAGAGCACCAGTGAGTTTCTCTATACTCTCTGGAACATTCATGAGATTTAAAATTTCATGTGGATAATTCTATCCTTGATGCCAGTTTGTTTTCTTCTCCCAATTCTCCTTCCTTCAAATACACACACACACATACCACCTATTGGATTATTCCAGGATCTGAATATTTTGAAATGAATATATGATCAGGAGCAAGAGTTTATCTTGAGGCTGGAGGGAAAACAACAACAACAAAACAGCACAAGCTCTTTGTCAATGTCCTATATCCAAATAATTGAAAACCTTGGTAAATAGCAATGATAAGATTTAGAATTAATTTGCAGTGTAGCTGAATGTGGATTTGTTGTTATGTGAGAGAGTGTGGTTTCCAGCAGACAGGAATTGACTTTAAAAAAATATTCCAGTGCGGAGTAGCATTGGGTATGGTGAAGGACAGCGTGCCCATGTCCTGTTGTTGAAGGGCATGGCAGAGGGTCAACCAGAGTTGACCCTCTGGCTATGGTGTAATTTCCTTTCATGCTCTAATCTTTCTACCCCCGTTTAAATGTGATTTTTTTTCTTCTTGTATTGATTTCAATTTAAAAATTCTATGCTCACAGAGAAAAATTAGAAGGGAGATATATTCATTTTTTTTTTAAGATGTTAAAGTGACACAAAAAGTCTTAGAATTCTGATTTACTAACTTCAAGGTACTGCCTGTGTGATAGATAATAAATGTATTTGCTGGGTTGGAAAGGGACCTCTCGTGACAGCCAGAAAGAGTAGATAAATTGCATGATAGTTTTCTTTGTCCTTATTTAGCAAATGCTGTGGGCATGGTTTTCTTCCCTGTTCAGCTTAAGAGTGACCATGACAATGGATGACTCCAATTCAGAAGCAAGGCCATCCTTAAATATGTTCTCCATTTGTCTGCCTCTATGAAAGTGGCAGTGACAGAACCTGACCCCTCCCTAGAGATGGGACCATCCTTAATTGTTCTCTTTATTCTTCCACCTCCACACTCATGCAGGAGCCTGGGTCATGCCCCACAGGCTTTTTGGATAACCATCACAGCATCTCCTCAAAACTTTTAAATCTGCATGTCCTCTGTAGCCAGCCAGCAATGGCACAGGATGACCTTCAAACACTTTAAAATGGTCTTCCCTGGGACACCTGGTTGGCTCAGTCAGTTGAGTGTCTGCCTTCGGCTCAGGTCATGATCTTGGGGTCCTGATCATGGGTGGGATTGAGTCCCACCTCAGGCTTCTCGCTCAGAGGGGAGTCTGCTTCTCCCTCTCATTCTCTCTCTGCCCCTCCCCTGCTCATGCTCTCTCTGTCTCTGTCTGTGTGTGTGTCTCTCTCTCAAATAAATAAAATCTTTAAAAAATTAATAAATAAAATAGTCTTCCCTTGGGGCCAAGGGTTAAGAAACCCATCAGAGTCCCCTGGAGAAGTTCATGACTTGAGGGTAGACATTTTAACAGTTTTGTCAATGAACAGACCAAAAATTTTCTCACTCCTGATTCCCCTGCCTCTCGTATTTGAAGCTTTTAGAGAAGGAAGGGAACTGTCATTCCAAAATTGCTATTGTTTGGTGTGGTTTAACATATCTCACTCATTTAACACAATCAGAAAAAAATTAAAAAGAAAATTAGCAAGCTAGTTCCTTTCAAAAACAATTACCATCCATGGAGGGGACAACATGTGTATGTGCCTAGTAGGGAACCTGCTCTGTGCTGTGTGCTCAGTGATGGCGGCTGTTATCATGCCCTTGCTCTTTTAGGAAAGGCTGTCTTATTAACTCACCTCACACAAAGACATCTGGAGATGACCCTACAAGAGGAAATAAGATGGCTTGCCAAATGCTTCCTTTCATTTAAGTACAATCCATGAGATTTCCTGACCATTCATCATAAACAAAGAGGCATTTGCAGCTTTAGGAACTCAATGGATACACTACTGTTGGGAAGGAAGAATTTCCTCTGCTCTTCTAGGTCCTTCCTACCAGACTAAGAATCAAATTGACATGAGTCAGATCAACAGGAGAAAATCAAATTTAATTTTATGCTTACAAGGAATGCACACATCCATGAAATTCCAAAGACAGACATAATAAAGTATGTATATCATCCTGAATTAAGGAGAAGGAAGTAGGCATCTGGGAATTCAAAGGGAAGGAATGCAATTTACAGGAAGATGAAAAGTAAATGTTTGATAAGCAAACGTTTGCTGGGCTACTTAAAAACAGTGGGACATATAGGGCTTTGATCAAACAGGTCTTTCTAGCTTCATCCCTATTGTGCCTAGGTGGTTTCAGAGTGTGGTTATGGCGACAGCTGCCTTCCTGGAGCAGGTCTTCTATCTCAACTCCTTTTAGGCTATCAAGTGGGAGGCGAAGAGCTCTTCCTGAATCTGCTTCCATTTAACTCAAAATAATCTTCATGCCAAGGTTGCCCATAGTGGGGCAGCTTGCCCTTGGCCCCTACACTACCCATGACACAGACCAAAAAGGACACAATTCTGTTCCACCTTAGCACATGCCATTGGGTATTCTTGTATAATGCCTGCTTCTCTACTTTTCTTTTTTTCCATAAAACACTGGCTGTACACGTACCCAAAAGCCTTCAGACTGTTCCAGGACTAGCCAGCTAATTCTCAGGTTTAATCACACAGCTCCACTCCCACACGGCCCCTTCTCTCCTGGGTTCTGTGAGTCCCCACCTCCAGCTGAATCACTCAGCCACAATTATGTTAATTGCCTCCACCTGGCTGACTTTCTTGGGGCAGGCTGCCTTTATCAAGCAGTAGGCGACATGTATTTATGCCATAACATTTTAGTACCCATGGAACAAATCAACTCTTCTGATTTTTCAGGCGTGAATTACAGTGACAGCTTTCTGTGTTATAATTACAGCCAAACCTGAATTAACTGCAAATCTCAATAAACGTGTTGTGGAAAACCAACCTCCATGCTTCGGAACCAAACTATAATGCAAAGATGGAGTCTGGGATAAAGAGGAACAATGGCTTTATTGCTTGGCTGGGCGAAGGAGGCCGCAGCAGGCAGTGGCCTTCAAAAACTTCGAGCCTCCCGGGAAGAATGGGCTGGGGGTGGTTACAGGGAAATTCAGGATCTAGCCAGTTTCAACAGGGATGTGCTTGTGTCACCAGCCTCCTTAGTTGTTTTCAGGGTGGGACCGTGTTCCTGAAACAGAAGGCTAAAAAGGGAGGCAGGGAAGTTTGTGGAAGTGGGGAAAAAGTTACTTTAAAACTGAGCTTCAAAAAAACAAAAACAAAAACAACTGAGCTTCACTGGAAGCATTAGTGCAGCCATTTTTATTTTTATTTAATTTTCATTCAACTCAGGATGAGCTTTAGAAAATCATTCTGTTTTCAGTCTTTCGTTTCATGCTTTAGTAAGCACCATACATTCATCCAATAAGGTGTTTGTTTTGACAGTTAAGTCTTACAGTGTGGGATTCATAATTATGATCACAACTATTCATGGACTAGGCCTCCAGGAGTTGATAAAGGAGAAACAGAAAATCGGACCTTCTTGGCGTTGACTGGCTAGCTGTTAAACAAACCCCTCTCTTCTGTCTCTTGAGCACCATCCTAACCAATGAAATATATAAAGAAGTGATGAAGATGAATTCCAGGCCTGGTCCATTACAGTCTTCCAGGTACAACCTTTTGAATCTTTCCTATTAGCCATGACATTGGAGGCCATATGCTGAAAATGGCAGAGCCACAAGATAGGAGAAAACCAGAATTGGCACTTGGAGGAATGTCACCCACCTATCAGGAATACCCCTTTGGGGCCTTGCATGAAAAAGAAATAAATTTCTAGTTTTTCTAAGCCACTGAGACTTTGGTTGTATATGTTATAGCATAGTTTTACCTTAAGTAGTAAAGATTTATACTGTGCATTTTGAAGTAAAGTGTTAGGTTTCTCCCAATAATGGTATGTATTTTCTTTGTCTGCTGTTGGAGAATATTCTACACTGACACATTATATTACCTGAAAGTTGCTTTTAGAAATAAATCCCTGATAATGACTTTGTTTGTCGGTCATAACATCCTTTCTTTTTCCTGTACATGGAAGGTAAAAAAAACAAAAAACAAAACAAAACCAAAAAATAGCCCATCAATTAAGATGCATTATTTTAGTTAATGTTTTAGCAATGAGTGACAAAGGTTATTCTAACAACCAAACTAACTCACAGTGAATTAAGAAATCTTGGGAATAGTACCTTTCTCAGGCCCTAAGACATGATGCAATATTTCAGTGACATTTCCACTTTACAACTAAGATACAGCTTAGGCTGTGCTCAAAATTCTCTCAACATACGTCAGTACATGCGGAAATGGAAACTCGTGCCGTTGAGGCTAGATGTATTCAATTCTTGTTTCTAGGACACGAGTATAAGAGACGTCCATGCAATACTATGCCAAGCTTTCCATTCAGTGCCACACTCTGTTAGACAACTTGAGGTGTGTTCTTGGCTGCACCGTGCCTTCTCTCCCACAGCAAACGTTCACGAAGCACTGACCAGCGACTGTCTAAGTGCTTGGGACACAATACCGAGTAAGCAACAGTCTTAGTCATCGAGGAGCTTAGAGGTCTGGGCCGAGGGCAGCTAATTCCTGTGAAGAAGAGGCTGAGAAAATCTTCAAAGACAAGAGCCTGTCTGATAGAGATCTGGAAAGGATGGGCAAGCGTATAAGGATAAGCGAAGGAAAGGCATCGCAAGTTGAGAGAATACCAAGGACCAAGACGTGAGATTTTGAACCACATGAAACCAACCTGTGGGGAATGACAAGTTCTATTTGGCTGGTGTTCAGGGGAAAAGTGGAGAGTGCAGAAAGGGGGGGTTGGGGAGCTAGACTGAGGTCAAGTTATGGAATCTTGGATGATATTCTGTATATCCTGAATATTTACTTCTTGTATACAAAGAGAGGTCTTTGTACTATCTACAAAGAGTAGATAGTAACAGAGGATAAACGTTCAGCAGAGCAGTGAGTGACCCGATCACGTCAAGTTTAGGGGAAATCATTCTGGCAGAGCACGGAGGATGGCCTGGAATAGAGATGGTATTCTGGAAGTACTGAGGCCAGGTAGGAGGCTGTTGAGGTATTGGAGTAGAGGTGGCTCTGGATTTGGGAGATGTTTCTGAGGCAGAACTAGGAGGACTCGTTGGCATGTGGATGTGTAAGGGCCAAGGGCAGGCTGCCCTCAAATGTGCCACTGTGGCATACTGATTATTGTAAACAAAAGTGACTTAAGGGGCGGCCTGCCCAAGAAGGACTCTCAGACTCTCCTCTGTCCTTCCGAAAGCAGGAAATAAGTCTCCCATGTGAAAGGTACCCTCCCTGGGGCAGGCAGTAAAGAGACATCCTTATCACCAGAGATGGGAAATTTTGAGCCCAGAAGGCGGTATAAATGACCTGTGGTGTCCCTCTTGATCAGATGGGGGCCCCTGAGCATGGGGCAACCTGACCAGGCAGAACCTGGGAGCACAGGCAGTGAAAGCATTCACCCGAGGGAGAACAAAGGAGATAGACGTTTATTGGATACACCGCAAAGGGCCAGGGGCAGGACAGCAGAGGAGAGACTGACCGCCCGGAGGTGGGGGGGCTATTTAAAGGAGGGCAGGGGAGGAGGGATGAGAATGTATGGATTTTCCCTTTTTTGGTCCCTGTGCTCCGTTGCAAGTAACACTCATCCTCTAGCACTTAGGGAGATGATGAGGTGGGTTGCCTGATGGACCTATTTGTATCCAGCTCTGTGGTCCCTATGGGCCATCTGGCCTTGTTCTACATCCCATTGCTCTATCCTGCTGCCTAAAATTGGCCTCTACACAACCCTTCTTACTTTTTAGTAATCTACTACCCCAGTCCAGATCCTGTCTAGAATTCCTTACTAAATAAAGCTTCCTATATTCCATTTTCTTTGCCCCGTCAATTCCTCATAGATTAATCATCTCTTTGTCTAAAATTTCGAAAAACTGCCTTTCTCGGTCATACTCTCGGGTCTCAATTCCATGATTGGACATGTGAAAAAACTTGGGTTTTTTAATCCCGTTAATCTAACGCATGTCAGTTTAATTCTGAGTCCAGTTGGAAGACCCTGAAGAGTAGAGAAGAATACTTCCTTCACTTCAGGGGGAAAGGAGAAAAAGAAGTTAAAGATGCCTACGATTTCTCGCTGGGACATCTGGGCAGGTGATGACTTTACTAGCAGAGAGAGGAAATCTGGAAAGAGAAGCCGAGGACACAGGGTGAAGCCAAAGAGGTCTTTCTGTTGTTGTTTTGTTTTAAAAGATTTTATTTATTTATTTGACAGAGCAAGAGAACACAAGCCAGGGGAACAGTAGAGGGAGAGGGAGAAGCAAACTCTCCACTGGGCAGGGAGCCCAATGTGGGGCTCGATCCCAGGTCCCAGGGATCATGACCCAAGCTGAAGGCAGACACTTAACCATCTGAGCCACCCAGGTACCCAAGAGGTTGGTTCTTGACATGTGGTCAAAGAAGTGCCTGTGGAATATTCAGGTTGAAAAAGAACTCAAAAAAGTACACTGTGGTTTACAGTCTCAGAATTTCATAGTTTATACTCATTCCAAATGGGAAAAAGGTACTTCACTGTGGAGAAGCGTGGAAGGAAGACACCACCTGAACCCAACAATTAGTCAGCACCAAAATGATGTCTCCTGATAGAATATGTCAATAAGGTTACAATATCACTTACGAAATTCTCTTGCCAGAAATTCATAACCTGATTGTAATCGTGAGAAAACATCAAACACCCCCTAACACGTTACTGAAACAAGGCTTCAGCTGCCTCCAATTTGACCTTGAACTTTCTAGTTGGGTTATCTCGCTTGACTCTTGGCTCAGGCAGAAGACCCTGAGGGCAAAGCATCCCCTGATGGAAACTGAAACTAGCCCCTTAAGGAACAAGGTTCATCCTGAGCCAGTGAGACCCCCTGCCCCCATGACTGACCTCAAGACCAGGAGGGATTTGCCCTTCGCTGCCCACCTGCTCGCCCCCACTGAGCTTTGCCCCACAGTTTCCTTATATCAACCTGGATTGGATGTATGTCTGGCACTTTGGAGGCAGTCTCTGTGAAACTAGTCCGCTCTTTTCGCAGGTGTTGGTCTCACTGAAATCCCTTTCTCAGTTCACGACCCCACCATCTCTCCACCTTTGGATTTTGTCCGCGCGAGTGGCCAGATATGGTCTCTTTGGGACTTAGCCAGGTGGTCTTGTACCCCTGCACACCGGCTGCATTACAGCACATCTGCCCTGATTCTTCAACAATGTCAATGCGATCAAAGACCGAATAAGGCAAGAACTGCCCCCGAGTAAAAGTGACAAGAAAGAGAGGACAGTAAAATGTAATGTGTGATCCTGAATTAGGGTCTTCGGTTGAGGGAAGGAAGAATTCCTATTAAAAAACCTTACCGATGGGCGCCTGGGTGGCTCAGTGGTTTAAAGCCTTTGCCTTTGGCTCAGGTCATGATCTCAGGGTCGAGCCCCTCATCGGGTTCTTGCTCAGCAGGGAGCCTGCTTCCCTCTCTCTTTGCCTGCCTCTCTGCCTACTTGTGATCTCTCTCTCTGTCAAATAAATAAATAAAATCTTAAAAACAAAAAACAAAAAACAAAAAAACCCCCACGTAACCGAGATGTGGCTGCCGGTACTGCCTTATCAGGTGACTCGGGCTGGGTCCCCATGCCACTTCGTGTGCCTGCACACACCTCAACTACATGCGCAACTTGTATGTTGTCACTGCGCGACCAGAGTTCAGGGCTCACTGGGAGCAGACACCGTCTTCTTACTATGCACCTGCAGGAACCCACTGGCAGCCCAAACGTGGCTGGAGGTGGACCACTAGTGGTCACATGTGTCCAAAGGAATTTGGTTGGCACTCCCAGCCCCCATCCAAGTCTATAAAAGAGAGCCTGAAAAACTTCATCTGTCTGCTTTACACATTTTATTGAGATCCTGGGTTAGCAGGTGAAAGGGATAGAATTTGTTACCCCAAAATATGCCTCTTTGGCATAAGGATTATCTTGAGATGGTTGTTTTTTAAAAACAAAAAACAATATCAACAAAAACAAACAACAGCAGACACGGAAGCTCTGAAAAAAAGAAGAGAAGTTACCCTTTTGGAAGAGACGTTTACATTTATAAGGGAAATCTCCATCTGTAAGGGTAGCTCCCTCACTGTAGCAGGAAGAAGAGGATGGTCAAATCTCTAGAAAATGTATCAATGGAAAAGTCACTGACAAATCAGCCTATGCTAGGTAACCTCCTGTAACTGACTCGTACCCCCAAGGTCTTTCTTTTGTCTTTAGCTAAAGATAGTATTTAAGGTGGGGGCTTGGGTCCTTTCTGAGAATCTCTCCCATGTTTGTATATATGACACGTGCATGTTATTCAACTTGTGTTTGCTTTTCTCCTGTCAATGTATCTTTTTATTACAGAGGCATCTCAGCCAAGATCCCAGTAGAATAGGGAGGAAATGATTTTCTCCTCCTTCACAGAGGGAGGGAGAGTTAGCCACTGACCTCAGTGTTAACTGCTGGTGGGGTGCTCCAACTTTGACCTAGAAAATGAACACTACTGGGAAGCTTAAAATTTAAAATAAGAACACATTTATCCTGAGACCAGTGTAGTAGCAGCCCGAGATAATCAGATATGAGACACAGAGACTAGAGATCCAATACATGGATTGTTGACATGTCTAAAAGAAAGTTCCGGAACAAGTGGAAGATATGCAGTATTTGGAGAAGAGAATACAGTTTTCTTGAGCTGAAGATTAAAGTTTCCTCTCCCTAACCCTATGTCAAAGCCAAATTGACTAAAATTGTTCAGTACTTGAAGGTGAGCAGCTAACGTTTTAAATTTCAAAGATAAAGAATGATGTAGATTTTCAGAAAGGGTGGGGAGATTGTCCACCAAGTACAAAGTTGGGCTTTTCCTGAATGTCACAGAGTAATAGTGACCCAGGGAAGCCAAAGGCCGAAGTGGCTCCATGAGAAAAACCTGCCTTTTTCCTCCTTCTGCTTCTATTCTTGCTAGGACCAGCACCCCCGCCTCGGGTCCTCCTTACATGGGTCAAGGAGCTAACGATTTCTTTGGAGTCTTCCAGCACAATAGGTAACACCCACAGAGTGACCAGGCTGGTCACTGTGAACTTTTTCCAAGACCACCGACTCCAGACACCTTGACACCAAGACCCCTGGTCCTGGGGCATAAGTGACTTATGGAGGACACCAGAGCCCTGGTCCTTGTTCTGACCAGTTCCTGGATGCCTGAGAGGACAGGGACACCAGGCCATCATCTTCACTGAAAACCCCAGACCCTGAGCAAAGACGAGACTCACTCTCCCTCCCTTCTGAGTCTCCCAGCTGCTCCGTCTTTGTGTGCTCTCCCTCTCTGTCTTCAGTCAACTCTGTTCTTCTTCTCGGCTCGTAGTTGATGTCTATCATGTCCAGAGCCAGGTCCTGTCATGGCTGCTCTTGTGGGACCCCCTCTGGGTCCTCGGACCCAACCAGCCTGCATCAACAGGATACCCAAAACAGAATATGTAATATTTTGAAGGGGGAAGGCTGTGTGTGAATCCCTGATTCCATATCAAGTCATGAACAAAAGCCAGCTAAGTCATTCTCATTTATACATGCTATCTGAAGAGTCCACTCTTGGTGTGACCATTTGGCCAAGTTGATGGAACACACAACTCTTGATCTCAGGGTCGTGAGTTCAAGCCCCACATTGGGTTGTAAAGATCACTTTAAAAAATTTTTTTTGTTGGGGGGTGCACCTAAGTGACATAGTTGGTTCAGAGTCTGACTCTTGGTTTCAGCTCAGGTCTGATCTCAGGGTCATAAGATCAAACCCCATGTAGGGCTCTGCACTCAGCAGAGTCTGCTTGAGTTTCTCTGTCCCTTTCCCTTTGCCCCTCCCCCTGCTCTTTCTCTCTCCCCCAAATAAATCAATAAATCTTAAAAAAATTTTTTTTAATCTTAAAAGAAATAAAAAGATTCCACCCTAAGAAAATTCACTCACAGATATACTCTCTAAATGACTGAGTGTTTAATCAAGATAAAGACTTATGAGGTAGAAGTGCAGGGTCTTAGTCCTGACGGTGAGCGGGAAAATCAATTAAATTAGAAAGTCTGAATGATTACTGTAATTATGGTTTAAAAGCACAAATTGACTAAAATGTTTTTCAAAATTCAACTTTTCACCCATTTTGTTTCTCTAAAAATATTTTAATAGAAATAATTTGGTTCAATTAACACTGATTGGCATTTGGGAAAATTTGAATCAGAACTGCATATATATCACTATTATATTTTCTAAATTCGAGAATTGCTCTGAGGTTACATTAGAGAATGGCATTGTTCTGAGAAACTATGTTGGTGTCCCTGGGTAAAGGGATACATAACAGCGGGGAAGGAGGGAGAGGAAGAGAGCCAAGGAGGGAGATGGGGGGGCAGGGCGCGGGGGAGAGGGAACTGGGAGCGGAACGCAGTCGGAGCGGAACGCAGTCAAGCAATGGGGAAGTCGCGTAAATCATGTATGGGAGTGCTTTGTACTATTCTGGCATATCTTCTGTCCATTTGAAATCTTTTCAAAGGAAAATGTTTAAAAGCAGTTTTTTAAAAATGTAGGATCAGGATGTCACTAATATTCTTCTGAGAGCCATTTCCATGTGGTGGCTGGGGCAGAATCCAGTTTGACTGGGTTGGTAGAGCCAGAGATGAAGTAGTGAAAAATGGTAGGTAACTCTTTTTTTCTTTTTAAGATTTTATTTATTTATTTGAGAGAGAGTAAGAGAGCACCAGTGTGGGGAGGGGCAGAGGGAGAAGGAGAAGCAGACTCCCCCCTGAGCAAGGAGCCCGAAGCAGGATTCGATCCCAGGTCCTGAGCTGAAGGCACACAGACACTTAACTGACTGAGACACCCAGGTGCCCTGATAGGTAACTCCTGATCCTGAAAGACATATATCTTACCTGCTTGAGTATTGGGTTTTTGTAGGCAAATCACATGTGTAAACTCCGGGATTAATGTGCCCACTTCCATCCCATACCATAATGTAACAAAACGTAAATTCTTCAGGGATGTCCCTGTTTTATTATTTTTTTAGGACTTTATTTTTGAGTGACCTTTATACCCAACATGGGGCTCTAACTCATGACCCCGAGATCAAGAGCCGGGTGCTCTACCAACTGAGCCAGCTGGGCACCCTGGGGCTGTTGCTGTTTCAAATAGGGGAGTCCAGGGGCACCTGAGTGGCTTGTACTTGTTAAGCGTCTGCCTTCGGCTCAGGCCATGATCCCAGGGTCCTGGAATCGAGCCCCACATCAGGCTCTCTGCTCAGTGGGAAGCCTGCTTCTCCCTCTCCCACTCCCTCTGCTTGTGTTCCTCGCTTTCTGTGTCTCTCTCTGTCAAATAAATAAATAAAATCTTAAAAAAGAAAAAAAGAAACAAGAAAGTCCAGTTAAGCTATACTAAAACTGGGATTCCAGCAGAGCCATAGGCCCTGAGGACAGAGAAGTACTAGCATCCCTGAGATGCTGAGGTTTGTACCCCATGACGAGGAGCTGAATTTTTACCAGCCCGTTCCCTCCCTCAAGAAGATTTAGTTCCTGCAAGCCTAGGCAGGGTTCTTAGTTAGAGATGAGAGTGATTGCTTTATTGGCTCTGCCCCTCGATGGCTGCATAATTATACCCTTTACTCATGAAGGAAGTGATTGTGTAAACACATTATAGGTCATTACCGAAAATCGCAATGTGCCTACTTCCTGGCTGGCCAGCTTGATATCTGCATTACCTACTCCACCAAGAGGGTAGAAGGCTGGACCCAAGAAAGAGAATTGGCTATCACAAATAGGAATGTTTGCAGAATCTTTTGAGATTAAAGTGCTTTTAAAATATATGAGGGACATTTAAAATACGTACATAATTCCAATATGCCTACGGCATAATGATCTTCATTTATTTGGAGCTCTTTCAAACTTTTATCCATATGGCCATATTGTTTCTAATGTCCGTCAAGCTGTATAGATTTTATATACCTTTTAAATTTTTATACATTATATAACATTATTTTAGAAACATTTTCTCTTGGTTTTATATTTTTATCATAAATTTTTAATAACCATATACCATCCCATTTTATTTATATACAATATGTCTACTTTATTTAACCATTTCTTTATTATTGGCTGCAAATGCTGGTTTTTTCAAATTATGAATAACTCTGCTGTAAATATCTTCATACATATGGATTTTTCTCCTTTTGAATTTTCATATTGCCTCAATTAAACTGATGCTGCATCTTAAAATTGATACTGCCTTAGAAATGGAGAAATACAATAATTCTATAATATAAAAATCAGAGTAGAGGGTTTACTGAGTCAAAACAGATTTATGATACTATGATATGTATATCAAAATGTCCTCTAAAAAGATTTTGCCAATATCATCTGCAGTATATGTGTGTTACTATTTTCCTACAGCTTTGCCAGCATATGAGATTTGACTTTTCTGTTGACTTTTTAGTCTAAATAGATGCAAATTGTTTCCTCATTATTATTTTAATTTTAATAGATTTAGCTTTTTTAGTAGTAAGAGGAGCCATCTTGCTTCTTGGCTCTTCCCTTTCCCTGTTTCTTATCAGTTTTGCCACCATATGCAAAATTGGAAGAAGGCAGTGATATCTTTGTAGAATCATAGTTTTTAAGCTAGAATCCTTATGGATCATCTGGTTAAAACCCTCAGTTTACCATATGATTAGATAAAAACCCAGTGAAATTCAAATTGCTCAAGATTTTGCAACTAAGAAGTGGCAGGGTTAAAATTTGAGACCAAAATTCTGGACCTTTCTACCAGGCACACTGCCTCTCTGGGGCGAATTCTATTTGAATGCTAATGACAGATCTATCAGTCCTTGACGGTTAGGCTGGGCAGTATAAAACGTAGGCTTAAAATATTACTCATTTGTACTAAATAAATTAGTCAACAAAATGAATCTTCTGGATCTTAGATTTAAGATTATAGATCCAAACACAAAAGAAAATGGACTCTACCTGAATACGCTTCACCAAACTATCAGCACCAGTCATGCACTCCCTGGAATTGGCTTACGTAGTAAAGCCTGAGGGAGATGTCTTAAGTCTAGTAATTCACATTTGTCAGTGATTAAGCCCTCCGAGGAACTGAATCACCATGCTCTCAAATTCTTCTCACTGTAAATTCAATCTCATTGCTATTAAATATTGATGCTGTGCTTCCTTTTCCAAACCAAATCAGCACTCGAACTTAACATCCGAAGAATGGCATATTTTTAGCCCATCGGCTTTGTTATTTTCGATCTTTCCTGATTTTATAAGATGTGCCAACAATTGTTAACCCAAGTCTTGGGCTTTATCAGTCTGTGACAACAATATTAAGTCACATTTCTGTCTCATGCCCAAAGTATGTCTGGCGCTCAAGTCAGCAAAACTGCTGGAAACTGGCCCTCCTCAAATTGTTTTTTCAGCATTTCTGAGGGCCCCAGCATAACGCCTCGTCAATACCCAGGAGCAGTCACCATAGCTTATCCCTGGCCGTTGGTCTTCCCTCTGGACAGTAATGCTGCTGGCCACCGCTCTCCTCCCTTGGTGACCAAGTTGACCCACCTTCACTGTGGTCTCAAAGCAAAGATTAGTCCTTCTCCAAATTCCTCATATCGAAGCTGTTATGAAACTGTACTTTTAAAAAGCCTGGGTGGCTCAGTGGTTTAAGCCGCTGCCTTCGGCTCGGGTCCTGATCTCAGGGTCCTGGGATCGAGTCCCACATCGGGCTCTCTGCTCGGCGGGGAGCCTGCTTCCTCCTCTCTCTCTCTCTGCCTACTTGTAATCTCTCTCTGTCAAATAAATAAATAAAATCTTTAAAAAAAATAAAATAAAAATAAAAAGCCATGTCAGGGGCCCCTGGGTGGCTCAGTCTCACTTAAGCATCCTACTCTTGATTTCAGCTCCTGGCATGATCTCAGGGTGGTGAGATCAAGCCCTGCATGAGTCTGCTTCTCTCCCCGCTCCCTGTGACGCTCCCCTCGCTTGCTCTCTCTTTCTCTCTAAATAAATAAATGCATAAACCTTTAAAAATAAATAAATGTTAAAATTAAAAAAATTAAAAGCTACATCTTGAAGGCTCCAGAGGAAGAAAACTCAACACAGAGAGTAACTTACAACATCCAGGAGAAGTAGCCATCTTTAGAGATGACTAGTCCAAACTCAAACCCTGAAGACTTGCCTAATTCTCAGCAGTCCCTCACGTGGCAAGGAGATGGCTCAAAAAGAAATCAGCAACTCCGGGTGTTGTCCTAGCTTGGAGTTCAGTCCGATTGCCTGCCAACTTAGAGAAAGAAGAAATCCTCCAGACTTTCTTAAGCCCTAGTCTAGCTTTATTTTCCTGCCCCAGAATTGTCTTCACTCAGAATGACTGACAAGGAGAATACCCATCCCCTTTGGCAGGGGACAGGGGCCAGGGACGTGGTAGAAAGCCTCTACCCACTCTAGGGTTGGAGCTGGGCTTCGTAGCTTAAGCAAGATAATTGTAATAGTACACAGTGTATTTTCCAAAGACTGGCTTATACAGTCTTAAAATTACCACATTTGGGGGGGAAAATTTGTACTTTGGTGGGAAACTGGATTTTTCTAGAGTATAGGGCACCTCTCTGGGTTATCCAGTTCACGGGAGCTATGTTACGACTCTGTAAATTGTTGGTAACTGACAGCAATGCAAAATACTTGTTGTTTATAACAACAAATTATTTCCTGTCTGGTAGAGGGGTAGAGTTTCAACTGACTTCTCTCTTCTGCTGTGGAAGAAACCAGCTGTGTCTCAATGGACATATTCATTTCACTCTTGCTCATCTATAACTAATATTCTGCACTCGTTTCACTTCTGATTACCAACTAATGAGTTTGATTCCAGTTCTGATGTGTGTAAACTGTGTGTTGGGGGAGGAGTTCTTTATACCCCTAAGCAATTCTTTCACACCAACTGGTATCCTACAGTTCGATGTAATTTGACCCCATCTACCAAGAGATAACGTCAGATCCCACAGGTTAAGGGCTCCGTCGTGCAGGACTACCCCCCTTCCCAACCTCAGACACCAATGGCAAAGTCCAGGTTTTTGCCTCTGCTTCTGACCAAGCATAGATTGGTGGTTCCAAAGACCACGTCCTTGGATTTGATTAATTTGCTGGAGCAGGTTATGGAAATCAGCTCACAGAAATATTTTACTTAGATGATCACTGGTCAATAGCCAGGTGGAAGAGATGCAGAGGGCAAGGCATGGGGAAAGGGGGTAGAGCTTCTATGCCCTCTCCAGATGCCACTCTACCCAAACTTCATGTAGTCACCAAGTCAGAAGCTCTGAATCCCAGAGCTGAATCCCAGCCTTTTTTGTTCTTTTATGGAGGCTTCTTTACATACAGAGGCATGATTGATTAGATCATTGACCACTGGTGATTGAGTCAACCCCAGCCCCTCTGCCATCTGGGAGGTCAGGCAGGTGGGACCAAAAGTTCCAACACTCCAATCATTTGGTTGGTTCCCGTGGGAACCATCCCTCTCCCCTTGTAGATGCTGTCCAAGAGTCATCTCATTAACAGAAACTTAGGTGTGCTTGAAAGGGGTTGTTAATGAATATCAAGACACCTTTATATCTTTGATCACTTAGAGCATCCCCAGGGTTTTTGGGAGCTCTGTGCCACATACAGACGAAGACCAAATATATATGCATTATAAATCACAACATCACAATGACTGTATCTCTTCTAAAATCCTTCCTTGAACTGGCTGTAAACCCTTAGCATTTTCCTCATTAATGAGTTGAATACGATCTTTAATGCATGTTCATTTTTATATCTCTGAAAGTCATGATTTTAAAAAGTTATTTTTTAACACCACGAATAGGACCTTAAAGCAAGGTTAGTTTTTGCTAACTCATATCTAGTTTAGTTCCTTATTATATTTTTCTACCAAAATGAAGAATAGGGGCGCCTGGATGGCTCAGTCGGTTAAGTATCCGCCTTCAGCTCAGGTCATGATCCCCGGGGTCCTGGAATGGAGCCCTGTTGTCAGGCTCTCTGCTTAGCAAGGAGCCTGCTTCTCCCTCTCCCTCTGTGATCTCTCTCACTGTCTCTCAAATAAATAAATACAATCTTTTTGTTTTTTTTAAAGTGAGGACTAGAGATCGAGTCTCTGTGGATCCCCCTCCACCACACTTGGCACAATAGTCACGCATCAGCAATACACATACACATACACACAACTCCCCCCAAATAAGCAATAATTTTTAGCCTTTAGAAAAGAGTCTAAAATCCACATCCAAGAAGAAAATACATTTTAACATAATACACTTTCTAATGTGATCCACCAAGCAGAACATGTGAGACATGTCTCAGCTTGAGGGACTAATAACTCCTTTGGGGTTATTTCCCTGTATCTAGAAATTCTTCAAGAATGTTGAGTCTTTAGCTTTTGTCCATATCAGGGTTTGTCAGCCTCAGCACTGTCGACTAGATAATTTTGGACTAGATAATTCTATCCTGCCTATTGAAAGTTTAGCCACACCCCTGCCTACTACTTGCTAGAGACCAGCGGCAACCCACCTCTAACTGTGACAACCCAAAACATCTCCAAACGTGGCCATATCTCACTGGGAGGCGCACAGTCACCCCCAGTTGAGAACCACCGGTTTATTGTATTAAAAGCCTTTTACATGGTTCCTTCCAGGATAAAGGGAGGATCTCCCCAAAGACAAGTGAGTGTACCCAGCTGATACTAGCAACACGAATTGGTCTCCGTAATGGTGCTGCGCGAACGCAGAAAGTTGCAGAATGCTTTGCATGGCGTGATACTATTTATGCAAGTCTTAAAATCACGAATCCTTATAATGTGTATCGCTTATAGAAACACGCACACGGAGTAAAAGGATAAAACCATGAATACGAAGAATACACACGAGTTTAACAAGTATGGTCGCCCCTGGGAAAAGAGGGAGGGAATTCGGACAGACAAGGAGTGCAAAAGAAAAGCCAACTGTAGCTGCAACGCTTTGCTTATTTTTAAAAAGAGATCTAAAACAAATAACTGCGAAATGTTACCACTTTTTCATTTCAGCGAGTGCGTATGCGGATATTATGTTACTCTCCAAACTACTGTATTTTTATACATTTATAAGAAAATAATAAAAAATGCCGTTTAAATTGCACATAATGTTCTCCGAAGCTGTGTGTTATTAGGTTTTCAATCATCCACCGTTTTTACATTATTCATGCTGCTGCTTGCCTCTGTCGTTACAGGTGGCTGTGAGCTGGCAGGGTTTAGAGAGCAATTTTCCAGCTCTGATGCTCACAGTACCCATAATACTAATGCTTTCCCCCTATACTTGGGGAGTGCTTTATCTTTCCCCATCTTTCTCCATCCATCTTTTCATTTTATATTCACACCTTCTATCACCATCCATCTTAGTCTGGACTCCGGTCACCATGGTCGTGTGGCTTCGATGAAAGCTTTCTCTTCCGAGACTACTTTAGTTTGGCTTTGTCCCAGGAGAGCCAGCTCTGAGCCAGGGGTCCTTCCTGTTTGAGAGGTGAGCCCAGCAAGCACACCTAAGAGGGGCAAGGCAGGGCGGGGAAGGACGCTGATCAGTGGCACACCGGAGAGCAGGTCACCGTTGAGGACAACTGAGGCTGGATTTGTAGGCGAGCTTTGGGGAACACTGGAGAACAGGTCTCAGAGCGCTCCCTACTGAGAAGCAAGTTGTATGGGTGATTTTTCCTCCAGCTCCCGTCTGTTGTTGACTGTGGGCTGCTCCCAGAGATGCTAGTTTTCCCTCACTTCCCATGGACCCACTCTGGGCTCAAGCAGAAGTCCTCAGATGTAGAAGCACAGACACTGGGCAGTGGATACCACTGGAATGTACTAGAACTCAGAGTGCCAGGAGGATATGAGCAGAGCCCTCAACACCTCGGCTACAACACCTTTCTGCAAGTGTGTCCTGTATTTCCATGGATGTCTTGCATTACAGCTTACATGGCATTTTCACAAATATCCCATTAAATCCTACGAGGAAGGGTGGATTCTGATTTGCAATTAGAAAGCTCAGCTGAATCGCCTTCCTTGCCAGAGGCTTGAAACTATGTTTTTTGACTCCAAATCCAATACTCTATTTTTATTTTTTTAAGATTTTATTTATTTATTTTTGTGAGAGAGAGAGTATGAGTGGGGGCGAGGGGCCGAGGGAGAAGCAGATTCCCTGCTGAGCAGGGAGCCAACACGGGGCTCCATCCCAGGACCCTAGGATCATGACCTGAGCTGAAGGCGGACGCTTAAACAACTGAGCCACCCAGGCGCCCTCCAGTATTTTTTAAATTGCTTGCCTGGCATCTCCTGATGCCAGGGATTAGCAAAGCTTGGTATGCTGTCACCTGTTTTTTCAATAAAGTTTTTTTTAAAAGATTTTGTTTATTTATTTGACAGAGAGAGATTATAAGTAGGCCGAGAGGCAGGCAGAGAAAGAGAGAGGAGGAAGCAGGCTCCCTGCTGGGCGGGGAGCCCGATGTGGGGCTCCATCCCAGAACCCTGGGACCACACCCGAGCTGAAGGCAGAGGCTTTAACCCACTGAGCCACCCAGGTGCCCCTTGATAAAGTTTTATTTGAACACCAAAACACCCATCAGGAAGGCTGATGAAAGAGAGATATGCACCAAGTGGGATAAATGGAGCTGGTGGCTTTGACTCCTGTGACTAGTGGTAGGCTTGGAAGGAGTCTGAAATTAGCAGGCCTTTTCTTTCCTTTTTTTTTTTTAATTTATAGACTTTTTTTTTAGAATTTAATTTTAGGTTTATAAGAAAATTGAGCCAATAGTACAGAGAGTTCCCACATATCGCCCCCTTTCTCCCTCACCCATGCGCAGTTCCCCTCTTATTAACATCTTGTGTTGGTGTGGTACATTTGTTAACAATAAGTGAACCAATATTGACACATTATTATTAACTAAAGTCCCTAATTTACATTAGCGTTCATTCTTCGTGTTGTGCATTCTTTGGGTTTTGAGGAATGCATAATATGTATCCAGGGTCACAGTGTCATATAAAGTAGTTTCATTGCCCTGCAATTTCCATGTTTTGCCTGCTTACACTTCCCCTTTCACCCACATGCCCCCCCACCCCACCCCGCTGCCCTGTGAATCCCCTGACAATCACGGATCTTTCGACTGACTGACGCTAGGGTTGCCTTTTCTGGAATGTCCTAGTTGGGATCATTCAGTATGTAGCGTTTTTCAAACTGAATCTTTTCATGTAGCAATATGCATTTAAGGCTCCTCCATGTCTTTTCATGGCTTGACAGGTCACTTTGCAATCAGTGAGTAATATTCCATTGTCTGGACGTGATATATTTTATTTACCTATTCACCTCTCAAAAAATACCTTGGTTACTTCCAGTTTTTGGCAATTCAATGACCTATTTCTTCTTGGGCAAATTTTGGTAGATTGTGTCTTCCAAGGAAGATCTAAGTTATCAAATTCATGGGCATAGCGTTGTTCCTAATAGTCCTTCATTATCTTTTTTTTTAGTGTCCACAGGGTCAGTAGGGATGGCTCCTCTTTCATTTCTTTAATTAATAATTTGTTTGTTTTCTCTCTCTTTCTGTCTCGATTAGCCTGACCAAGGATTATCAATTTTATTGATTTTTTTTCAAAGAAACAACTTATGGTTTTGTGGGTATTTTTAAATTGTTTTCCTGTTTTCAAGTTCATTGATTTCTGCTGCATTTTTTACTATTTCTTTTCTTGTGCTTGCTTTAGGTTTCTATTATTGCTCTTCTTTCTCGAGTTTCCTGAAGTGGAAACTTAAAATGTAGTTTTTAGATTTTTTTTCTTTTTGGTAATATATGCATTCAATACTATACATTTCTCTCTAAGTGCTGCTTTTGATAAGTTGTATTTTAATTTTCATTTAGTTCAAAATGTTTTAAAATTTTGGGGTATGCTTCCGTTTAAGAGTAGTCGTTTCTTTTGTTCTGCAGATTTGCCTCCTGTTTTCGCTGTAGCTCGCTGGTCGTGGGTTGCAATTCCTTACTAGTCCTGAATAAACCTATTTTTACTGGTAAAAAAAAAAAAAATTGGGGGGTATCAGTTGAGCGTCAGATTCTTGGTTTTGGTTCAAGTCGTGATTTGGGGGTCCTGGGATTGAGCTCTGTATTTGACTCCCTGCTCAGTGAGGAGTCCCCTTGTCCCTCTCCCTCTCTTTCTGCCCCCTAACTCATGTGCACTCTCTCTCTGAAATAAATAAATCTTTAAAAATTTTTTAAAATATCTCTTGATAATTCTTTAACACTTGTATTATTGAGAATTGTGTTTTTAAATCTCCAAACATTTGGGGATTTTCCAGCTGCCTTTCCGTTGTTGATTTCTAGTTAACGTCCACTGTGATCTGAGAACACACATTGTATGGTTGCTGTTCTTTTCAATTAAGGTGTGTTTTATGGCCTATATTGTAATCTAACTTGGTGAATGTTCCATGTGAGCTTGAGAAGAATTTAGCAATTCACCAACTGCCATTTTTTAAAAAGATTATTTATTTATTTGAAAGAGAGAGGGAGAGCATAAGTAGGGGGGGGGCAGAAGGAGAGGAAGAAGCAGACTCCCCACTGAGTGGGGAGCCTGATGTGGGGCTTGATCCCGGGACCCTGAGATTATGACCTCAGCCGAGGGCAGATGCTTAGCCAACTGAACCACCCAGGCGCCCCACCAACTACCATTTTAATGTTCCAACTAGTCTGACTCTGTATTTACATATCTCTCTAGTTTTCAGGATGGTCCTTTTCCCCGTAATCTCAATTCTCTTCTGAATCCAAGAGAAGCTATCAATTTTCAGTTTGTTCAGCTTGTTTCTTGTTGTGATGACAGGAGTGATGACTTCCCAGCTCTTTTTATGTCAGAGCTAGCAGGGAGACATGATCAGCATACTGACGGAGGCAGGTCTGCTGAAATGCAGGTATGATGAGCTTCTGGCCACCGAGGCACCAGGCATGTTGATGATGACCAGCAGCCTCTGACCCCTTCACAAAACCACATTTTCAGTTGAAATCACGCTCTACAAATACAGCATTGAAATCAAACTAAATGTACTTTTCCAAAGAAGGATCTTTTAGTGCTCTTTGGTTTTATGCTTTGAACCACACTTCATTTCTACTGTATCAAATCCCAGTAGCCTTTTCAGTGACAGAAAGGGTTTCTTACAAATTCTGTGCATTGCAGCTAATTCTTAAGTTGCTCCAGAATATGCTTTCTCTGGCTTATAAGCAGATGTCTACTCCACCTTTTGAGTTTCCAGCTCTTTTCCCTTAAATCTGAAACACAGTCATAGGTTCCAGCCCAAGAGGCCTGCTTGTTAAGATACTCTTCCAAGATGGGTGCCTGGGTGGCTCAGTCGGTTAAGCATCTGCCTTTAGCTCAGATCATGATCCCAGGCTGGGATCGAGCCCCGAATCGGGCTCCCTGGGAGCCTGCTTCTCCCTCTCCCTCTGTCTGCCACTCTGCCTACTTGCGCTCTCTCTCTCTATCTCGCTGTCAAATAAATAAAATAAAAAATAAAATCCATTTTCAAAAAAAAGAGAGACACTCTTCCAAGGATGGTTAGGGAGTAGACTGAGTAAGAATAATTTGTATTCAAGTTACTAAATCCATAACTGTATCTTGCTGAATTAAGTCTCTTCTGTTATGACCTGTCTCTAGGTTTCCATTCACAGTCTTATCGGTCAGATGATTTAGAGAAAGTTAAAAAAAAAAAAAAAATACCATGCATGTGATTTTTCATCTTCTTCCTCTAAGCCATTGGTTCTCAAATGGGGGCAATTTCATCCCCGAAGGGGCCATTTGGTAATGTCTGGATACATTTCTAGTTGACATAACTGGGTTGGGGTGGGAGGTGGGTGCTGCTGATCTCTTGTGGGTAGACGCTCAAGACCCTGCTAAACATTTACAACACACAGGGAGGTTTCCCATAACAAAGAATTATCCACAAAAAATGATCGGGTTCAAGGTATTAATAGGGCTGAGGTAGAACCCTTCCATAATGTGAGAAATCAGCCGCCATGGCCTAGCTCCTCAGCTATACCAGAATCCTAGTAATCTCATTATTCTTATTTCTTTATTGATTTTCGTGGTACAAAGGTAATGCGTCTTCTCAGACCATTTTTCCAAGAGGCTCAGGAAGTTAGTCTTGCAATGCTACCCCACAAAGCCTACAGATCCATGATTTACAGTCTCATCTACTTACTGGAGGCCTACTAGGTACCAGTGTCCTAAGAGGTAAGCAGTGGAGAAACTACAGTGTGTTTGGCATGCAGATTATAGAAGTAAAAATTAGTAATAACACCAGATAACTCCAGATCAGAGGTGTTGTCAGAAACCGACCTCCATGCTTCAGAGCCGAAGTATAACGCAAAGACAGAGTTTGGGATAAGGACGATAGCTTTATGCTATGGCCCTAAAAAGCTGCAAGCAGCTCCCAGCTGAGCTGGGAGGGTGCTATTATAGGGAAATACAGGATCTAGCCGGTTTTGACAGGAATCCTTGCTGTTTCTGTCTTTAGAATCCTACCAAGTTCCTCAAACAGAAGGTTACAAAGAGAGGAGGGAAGTTTGCGCAAGTCAGGGGAAAGGTTTACTTTAAGATTGCGCTTCACTGAAGCATTAGGGCAGCCATTTTGATTTTTGTTCAACTTCAGACTTTCAAGTGGTTTCAAAAGTACAAATAAAACTGCAGAAATAGCCTTGGCGGAGAGACAAGAACCAGCTTCTTTGGAGCTACTGAGCTGCTGATGTGGTTTACAGATGTTCTAGTTAATCCTCATAGAAGTCCCATCAGACAACTTTGCTCTCCTCAAATAAAGCAGTCAAGAGGAAAACAGATACCTTGGAGATGGTTTATTCCCTTCCCGGTATTAACTCAAATAGATGAGATGCCTCGTAGAAATTTAGAAGCTACAAAATGTCTACAGGGGAACGTAAAACTCACCCATTATTCCATTCTCAGAGATAACTGTTCGGTGTATGAATTGGCAACTTATTTTTTGCATGAATAATGTATTTTAAATATAATTGAGTTTATTTTACATATGTGTGTGTGTGTGTGTGTGTGTGTATGATATCTTTTCCTCTCCCTACAATATTATTCATGGGTGTTTTTGTAGGTTAGTTGATACTTTCTAAAATGTAGAGACCACTTTTATTTATTTATTTATTTATTTATTTATTTTATTAAAGATTTTTATTTATTTATTTCACAGAGAGAAATCACAAGTAGGCAGAGAGGCAGGCAGAGAGAGAGAGAGGAGGAAGCAGGCTCTCCGCTGAGCAGAGAACCCGATGCGGGACTCAATCCCAGGATCCTGAGATCATGACCTGAGCCGAAGGCAGCAGCTTAACCCACTGAGCCACCCAGGCGCCCCTATTTATTTATTTTTTAAGATTTATTTTGTTGAGAGAGAAAGAGAGCGTGTGTGTGCATTCTGTGTGCACTGGGGGAGGGGCAGAGATTGAGGGAGAGACTGAGAACGGGATCATTAAGCTGCCTACCTCGAAAGAGCCACAGGCCCGAACTGACTGGTGGGCTACTTACAGCCAGGCACAGTTCCTAAGGTTACCAAAAAAGGGAAAATTCCCTATAGCCCCACATTCCCTCCCTCTGCCCTATAACTGGGGCCCCTCCCCACCGCCTCCTGGCAGACGGTAACTCCTCTGCTGTCCTCCCAGCTGCCCCCTTGCAGTTTATTCAATAAGCTTCTATCTCCTTTGTCTTCTTTTTTTTTTTTTTTTTAAGATTTTATTTATTTATTTATTTATTTATTTATTTATTTATTTGAGAGACAGAGAGAGAGAAAGGGAGCAAGATTGGGAGTGGGGGGCGGTAGGAGCAGAGGGAGAGGGAAGAGCAGACTCCACACAGAGCACAGAGCCTGACACGGAGCTCAGTCCCACAACCCCGAGATCACTGCCTGAGCTGAAATCAAGAGTCTAACACTTAACTGACTGAGCCACCCGAGTGTCCCACATAAAGTTGGTTCATGGGGGGCACCTGGGTGGCTCAGTGGGTTAAGCCTCTGCCTTCAGCTCGGGTCATGATCCCAGGGTACTGGGATCGAGCCCCGCGTGGGGCTCTCTGCTCAGCCGGGAGCCTGCTTCCTCCCCTCTCTCTGCCTGCCTCTCTGCCTACTTGTGATTTCTCTCTCTCTGTCAAATAAATAAAATCCTTAAAAAAAAAAAAAAATTTGGTTCATGGTTGTGTAAGAATTCACAATCTGACTATCTCATAGAGTTAACTCTTTGATGTGTAGCCCCATTTGTCTGTACTGAAAACAAAACAAAACAAAACAAAAAAGAGGACCGAGATCCCAGGGGGCTGAATGGCACCAAACACTGGACTCCAAAGGATAAACAGATCTTTGACTTTCCATCGTATCTAATGATAATGTTAATCCTTAACTCAAGACCCACAGACTGGAGGCCGCCCCAGTGGCCCGGCCCAGTGCTACAAAGCTAAACCTAAGGTAGCCGGGGCCTGTGGGACAGTTGTGAGGGGAACCCAACACGGACCCATCACAGTCCTCCCACTCAGCTTTAGCTAGCTTCCCTTGTCCTGGAAGTAGGACCTGTTAGTCTGCAAGAAAATCCTTGAGCCCCTAGCCAGCCATGCCTCGCTCTGCATTGGCTCTCCTACCTCTTTACACAACTCTCTGTTGCCCCAGATCCCCCAGGAAGGGGGGTCTGCTGCTGGTGAGGGACCGTACTGCCCCCAACCCATGGATTGTTTTCCCTTGAACAAAGGACATCAAACTCATCACTAAATTGTTTGCTTTTTCATTCAGCACTAACAATGCTGGGTTTTATAAAGACCTGTTTGATGATGTACAAATCCGTGTACATGGATGTTGGAATTTTTAACTGTGCCCGGAAGATCTGATTCACGTGTCTGCTTATAGAAAAGGGAGAGGAGCGTGAAGCTAAATAATCAGTTAAATAATCACTTTTAATATAAGTAACATGCTTAGAAGTGGCAGCCTGTGTGTGTGTGTGTGCGTGTGTGTGTGTGGTTTTTCTTGAATTTTTTTTTAAAGGACCGCAATATTATGACTTTTAAGAATTATATATTTGGTGATTCAGATGATCAAAATGTATTTCTCATATATTTTTCGTTTTCATCCATGCTTAGTGGTTTACAGTTCCTAAAACCCTTGGCATTTCCTGAGTGATAAAACCAAAGGGAGCATCTTTTGTCAAAAGATTTGGTCTCTTGTCCTTAGTTCTGAAATCCCCACAGAGCCATAAAGGTGTAATGTGTATGTGTTTATTCCTAACAAACTCCTTTCCACCACAATGGGGTTGATATTAATGAGGCGACTTTTGCAAAATGTCTAAGGGTGGGAGCTGGTCGCCAGGGAACCCAGCGAGGCTTAAACCTTCTTGCAACCTTTCAGCCTTGTTGAATCTCAGTCCCACCCCCTGATCTCTGGGAGGTGGCGAGGGCTAGAGGTTGACTCCGTCAGCAGCGGTCAGTGATAGAATTGATCATGCCTGCTGTGATGAAGCCTCCATAAAAACCCAGAGGAGGGTTGTTGGAGATCTAGCCACGCCCGGGGTGGGGGTGGGGCAGAAGTCCCTCACCCTTTCCCCACACCCTGTCCTCTGCCTCTCTTCCATCTGGCTGTGGCTGAGCGATATCCTTTTAAAATGAATGGGTGATCTAGTAAGTAAAACGTTTCTCAGTTCTAGGAGCTGCTCAGCAAACCCAAGGAGGGAGTCGTGGGGACATCCAATTTTCAAGCGGTTTTCAAAAGGCTTTAGGGGCCGTGTTTGGGCAGCAGGCTTGCATGATGGAGGCGAGTAAGGTAAAAGGGCCCACAGCGACCACGGGGCTGGATGCAAAGAGGTTCATTAAAGCTGCCCACCCGGAAATAACCACAGGCCCTTGTTGACCAATGGACTACTTACAACCAGGCATAAGTACCAAAACGGGGAAAATGCCATGCGTTCCCATACTCCCTTACTCTGCCCTGTAACTGTGGCCCCACCCCACCGCTCTCTTGCAGTGCATCCCATAAACTTCTGTCTCTTCAGGGTGAATCTTTCCCTTCTCAGACTGCCAGGCGCCCCCATCCGATCATCCGATGGGGCCCCCCAACCCCAAAGCACAGCTGGGGTTGCAACTGACACCTGAAGGAGGGGCCGGTCTTGTGGGGCTGACCCCTTAACCTGCAGGATCTGACTTGAGTTAAATTTGTGCAACACCCAGCTGGTGTCTGAGGATTGGTGGTGTGGGGAAAACCTCCCCTCCACACATTGTAATGGGTATTAGAACTCTTATGTGCCGAAGTAGTAATTTCAGTTATCAATCCCAGGATTTCCAAGCTCGTTACATAAAATTATTGGTAGTAGCAATCCTAACCTACATGTAGCCTCTAGATCCTAAACATCACAACCATATAGTACTGTGACTGTATTCAGACATAATAGTCAAGACCAGAGATATGTAAATTACAGAATTTTAAAAAAATTAAATAGGAGTAGAGTTGACACATGCGGTGACATTAGTTTCAGGTGTAGAACTTAGTGATTCAACAACTCTAAGGAGTGCTGTGCTTGCCACAAGTGTAGCTACAATCTCAGAATTAATTTTAGAAAGCATCTCTCAGTCGTGTCCGGGATGGGCGCGGGGAGTTCAAGGCTGCTAACGACAAGGGACCTTGCTGATTCCGGGGGTGCCATAGCTAGAAGCCCAAATGCCTGACTTTGCCCTTTGCTCTGCCAAAAGCGGGGCACTCAACAGTGAATTGCAAAGAGATGTCAGTAATCAGCGCCCAGTGAATGAAAAGGGCTGGCTTGAATCTTCTACCACCTGTAACCAGGAGAGAGCATAAAGCCTAGTCATCCCGGGGCACCTGGGTGGCTCAGTGGGTTAAAGCCTCTGCCTTCGGCTCGGGTCATGATCTCAGGGTCCTGGGATCAAGCCCCGCATGGGGCTCTCTGCTCGCAGGAGCCTGCTCCACGCCCCCCCTCCCTGCCCACTTCTCTATCTGTCAAATAAATAAATAAAATCTTTAAAAAAAAAAGCCTAGTCATCCCTTGCTTGTTGCCAGAGAGCAGTTGATAAACACAGAGGCAAGCTTGTCAGTTACTCTAGCCAAATGGCTAATAGATAAGACTGTAAAAACAATTTGTCCACGGAAGTCAAAATATAAAGGGAAAGCCCCACATGAATCTGACCCTGGAGGGACTTTGGAACCTAAAGACCCAGTAGGTAGCCCATTATAATTGCTATGCAAGTTCAATGCCCTGCCAGGCGGGAAATGATTTCCCCTGAATTCAACCAGCACATGCACAAGATCAGTACTAGCCAAGATCATCTTTTTCACTTAGAAAATGTCAGGGGCGGGGTGGGTGAGAAGTGGGTTCTGGAGATGGAACAGTGTTCTCCGGGGGTGGGTCATGCCCCTGGGGGCACACTTGCTCCCCCGACTTTGTTTCTCGTGGTTGATGGCTGACCTTGGTGAGTACAAATGAGTAGTAGCTGACAAGAAGCATTAAGAAATAGAACAGTATGTTAAAAAAAAAAAAAAAAAAGGTGGGGGGAGATTGCCCAGTGGCATTTTCAGTTTTTATATTTATAATCTCCATGCTTCACTTAATTTAGGGGGATTCTATGATCGGGAAGGGTTCCGGAAAGAGAAGGAGCAAGAAGAAACGAAGTTAGAAGCTGAAAGCAATCCCACCATGAGAAAAAACCTTTATTTATTGCATTCCATTTCTGCTGGTCTCCAGGCATCCTGAAGGACACAGTCATCAGAAATGCCACCGAGGAGAGTGTTTTTTTTCTTTTCTTCCTCCCCTCCCCCACAATCACCATAAAATTGGCCCCCACACTGCCGACCCAAAAAGCAGGGATGTAGGGTGGTTCTTCTCTCAACTTGACATTTTACTTGTTTTTCAAAAGAATAGTGACTAAGAACCTCATGAAATCTAAATATGGTTACTGATAGAAATTTAGATTGTCACCAAAAGCACAATAAAAATTTATATGGTAAGGAAAAGAAAAGATTTGCTCTGGTAAATGGGTAAGACATATATGTTATATAATATATAAAAAATAAAGAGGTTTTGTTTGTTTGTTTGTTTTTGTTTTGGCTAGGTCTAGTTAGTGTTTAATTATTAGGTTTTTTTTTTTTTAGCGAACTTAAGAACTTCAGACACACTGAAATTAGGTAAGTCCTGGTCAGCATTAATATTGTATGAATTTATGATAAAAGCATTTACCCATTTTGTTCATTAACTACAAACTCTTGGAAAAACATTATTTTAAGGCATCTGTAGAACAAACTGACATATTTCTTCATTCACAGAGGTCCCATCAAATTCATGAGGAAGCAAGATGGCGTTGTCATTATTCAGGAGTGCCTCTCCCCGTTCATTTATTTTATTCATCAGCACATGCTGGTAAATGCCCAAAACAAAAGCCCTAATGTGTAGCATTTGCTGATTTCCATGGCATAAATACCTCCACCGTGGCCAAATTTCCAGGCCGCTCAACAGTGAATTGCAAAGAGATGTCAGTTATCAGTGCCCAGTGAATGATAAAGGCTGGCTTGAATCTTCTACCACCTGTAACCAGGAGAGAAAGGAATTTTCAGGAATGTTCAACTACTTAGAATGTTCACATTATAAAGGATGAGAAGGGGCGGCTGGGGCTGAGGCTGATGAGAAAGGCAAAAGTCAGAGCATGAAGCCCTTAAACGTCTATTCAAGACTTTCTGTGACCATGAAATTGATAGATACTCAGGTAAGAGATGACAGCGGCTCTCACATTTTGGTAACCATGGTTTTTAAAGGAATCCAGGGAAGAGATAATAGTGTCCCTAACCATGGCCATATCCATGGGATTTTGTAGATCTAGGGCGAACAAATGACTGAGACCTAACCATCATAATGTCTGTGGGAGTTAGTACATATCCAGGTAGGAAATGAGGTGGTAAATGTAGAGTCTTGGAAGTTCTAGAGGTAAGAAATGATCCATTTAACCAGGGGAGTGACCATGGTATTTTGTAGATACCCAGTTCAGAGATGGCAGCCTTAACTACAGCACCGAAATTGGGATTTCTCAAGTAGGCAGGTAGAAGCTGATGGTATCCTTTATTACATTAGCGAACATGACATTTTATGGTATTCCAGGTATGATGAGATTTTTTTTTTAAGATTTTATTTATTTATTTATTTGACAGAGAGAGAGAGAGATTGCAAGTAGGCAGAGAGACAGGGGGAAGCAGGCTTCCTGATGAGCAGAGAGCCCGTTGCGGAGCTCGATCCCAGGACCCCAAGATCATGACCTAAACTGAAGGCAGAAGATTAACCCACTGAGCCACCCATGTGCCCCTATGATGAAAATTCTAACCACAGAAGAAACCACGGGATTTTTCAGAGGTCTAGTAAAGTGATAATGGGGCTTTGCAGAACATGCAGTCAAGAGTTGATGGCACTCGTAACCACAATAGCGAACAAGAAATTTTCCAAGTATCCAGGTAAGAGATGTTGATGTCCCTGGAAATGTGGTGACCATAACATTTGAAGGTACCCAGGTAAGAAATGACATGTAATTATGGTTTTATAGTTTCCCTGGTTGGAGATGAAGTGTCCCTAATGATGGCATTTATCTGGATAATTTGTAGCTCTCCATGAAAGCTATGCTTTTCTAAACCTCGCAGAGACCATACGCTTCTGTAGATAACCAATTAAGATGATATGTCATAGATCACAGTGGTGACCAAGGTATTTTACAAGTATTTAGTTAAGAACTGATGGCAAACCTCAAGTATATACAGGGCTTGGAAAGTATTGTAGGGAAGAAAAAATAATTTTCCCTTTGCCCTTCTAGGTTCTTGGTTGAAACCCTCCAGTAACAAAAGACCCATTAACAAGAAAAAAACAATTTTAGATATTTATGCACATATGGACATATGGGAACCGCACAAAGAAATGAAATTCAAAAAGGCAGCCAGGCAGTTGAGACATATTCTATCCTGAGCCAAGGCAAGGGCCAGGGACCTGGGGCTTCCAACGGGAGAAGGGCAATTCACAGGGAAGTGTGAAGAGGAAATGTATCCAAACAGTTTGCTTAGCCAAGCAGTTGGCTTACTCACCTGACAGACTTTTCTGGTAATGGCTCTCTTCTTGGGATAGGCCCCTTTCTGATACATATTTTTCTTACAAAAGCATAACTTCTACTGAGTTTCCAGAGCTTTTCCTGTGTCTGCAGTTGCTCAAAATAATCAGTTCAAAATAATTCTCAGGCTGAAGAGGCATATTCTGCTACCTTTTAGTATCCATTAAATAATGATGGTGATCTAAACCATGGTAAGAACTGTGGGATTTTCAGGTGTCCTGGTAAGAGACGATGTGTCTCTAATTAGACTTGTCATCATGGTTTGTTTGTGGGTTTTTTTTGGCAGGTTCCAGTAAAGAAATGAAGGTGAAATTAGCCACAGTAGTAACCATGGGATTTACTAGATAACAGGGCAAGAAATAATGTAGGCTTTAACCAGGTAGACATCATGGTATTTTGGAATTGTTCAGATAAGTTATCATGGTGTCACCCACCACTACAGACCATCGCATTTTGCAGGTTTCAATCCATAAATGATGGCGAACTAATAAGGGGAGTAAATGTGGGACTTTGCTAATATCCAGGTAGGAGATGAGGTGGGCCTTAAACACGGTAGAGACCATATGAATTCCAAATATCTAGAAAAGTCATGATGCTGTCCCAAACTCTTACTATCACCATGTGTTTTTGCAGGTATTCAAGTAAAAAATCAATGTCCCTAACAGAAATAGTAACCATCAGATTTTACACTTTTTTGGTTTTTTAAATTCAGAGATGATTTGTCTTCACACTTAGTAGTGACAAAGATATTTGCAGGCACCCCAACAAGACGTCAAAGTCCTCACTACATTAGTAACTGTGGGATATTTGCAGGTGTCTAGTGAATCCATGGTGGTGTCTGAAACTACAGTGTTGATCTTAGGGTTCTCCCAGCATTCAGGCAGAGTTAGTGGCTGCCCTAATGCAACAGAGAGGTGGAATTAGCAAGGGTCCGGATGGATGAACATGTATCCCTAACCAGGGTTTCCACCATGTATTTTTTCAGTTCCCATTCAAGAGGTAATGATCTCTGTAACTACAGTGTGGACCTTCAAATTAAAGAATCCAGGTAGAGTTCACGGTCCCCCTAACAATAGTAGTGATCATGGAATTTTTTGAGGCCCTCGAAGAAGCTGTATGCCTAATTATAGTCACCACCATGAGTTTTTACAGGTTCTAATCAAGAGATACTGGTAAAGAACATGGAATCAGATAAGTGATGATGTGGGCCTTAAACAGAGCACAGACCGTCTGGTCTTCTGAAGCTTCCAGGTAAGTTATCATGGTGTTTTTCATCTCACTATTGATGATGGGATTTTTATAGGTACCCAGTCCAGAGATGATGGTATCTCAATGACTTTGGCCTTGATATTTTGCAACTATGCAGATAAAGTTGATGGTTCCTCTAATGCTAGTAGTTCCCATGAGATGTGGCACGGTGTAGGTTGAAAAAGATGTGTCCCTAACCATGGTTGCCACCCTGGGTTTTAAAGGTTCAGATGACCATGAAATTGACAATGACCGCAAATAAGGGATTTTGCTGGTAGGCAGAAAAGAGATGTTGTGAGCACTTACATGTTAGACATCTTCAGAGTTCCCAATATCTAGGTAAGAGAGGATGGCTCCTATAATACTATAACCTTATAAACAAGAGTGTGCTTTGTTTTGGTTTTGATAGGTTTTCAGTTGAGGACTTTGCTAATATACAGGCAAGAAATGTTATGACATTTTCACATTGGGGACCTTCTGAATTTTGGGTATCTAGGTAATTATTGATGGTGATCATAACTCTGATAACCTGGTTTTTGGCAGGGATACAGGGAAGAAGTTAATTTGCCCCACCATATCAGTAAACATGAAATGCTATATATTCTTGTTCAGAGATGATGTGTTGTGTTTTTTGTTTTTTAACACTCATAGTGATGTATCAATAAGCAGGAATCCTATGGTCCATCACTGTGTTATTGACCATGGGATTTTTGCAGGTGCCTTTCAAGAGAGGAAGGTATCTTTTATTAGGGTTTAGCTTCACAGGTCCGCAAGTAATCAGGTAGCACTGATGTACAGCAAACACAGATGTGATCAAGGAAATAGGCAGGTGACTAGTTAATGTACAGCTAGTACTGAAGACAACTTTCACCATGTGCTCTTCCTGTTCCTTTCAAGAGACCACAATGAGCCCAAGAATAGTCATGGTTAATGTGGGACAGTGCTGGTATCCAGGTAAGTGATGACGTAGGGTTAAACCGGAGCAGAAACCCATTTGATCTTCACTGAAGAAAGCAAGTGACCACACTGCCTTGGAGTCCCAGCCACCCCTGCGCCTGGGTCAAGGGTCAGGATGTGACGCCATAGTATGCGCTTGCGCATTACTGAACTCCATCCCCTCCGCCATTTTGAATTTCAATGCCAGTGATCCGGCTACACTACACGCTGTTGCTGTTCGGGATGAGAAGTGTTCAGGGGTTTCGAGACTCGTGCTTTAGTCCTTAAAGCCAAGGTTGAAGTACCCTAGGGAGACATCAGCTATTTAGTACGTGGCCTATTCCTGTGCCTTTCCTTTAAGTCCCAGCTGCCCTCTCTGCGGTCATCAGTGACAGGCAAGTTCGGGTACCGGAGCCACGGATATGTGTCAGGAAAGTAGCCTTGAGCCGCTGAGGTGTACTTAGAGGAACTGACTTCAGTCTTGAACCGCTTGAATTTAATTCACCTGGCTAAGGGCTAGCTGCGACCTACTTAGAGAAACTCCCAGGGAGGGTCACCATCTTCTTTGGATACTGTGTGTGCAACGCACGCTAAAAACTTTGGGCACTTGAATGTGTCCCAGTTCGCCCCAGCAGCTCATAAAAACAGGGGAGTTGTGAAAAGGAAATTTGATTTTCTGTGTTGCTGGCCCAACATAGGCCCCTAAATAAAGGCACACGCCCTGATCTGGATTAGGTGATGAATGATCTCTCAGCGGGTTTATAAAGGGGAAAATGTTCTCACCCGGAGGAAGCACAGGGGCGGTGACTAATAAGCTCTGACACTTTGTAACCGGAGGGGGCCCCCGAGTTAACAGGATTACTGGGCACTCAAGGGTGTAAAGTTCCAGCTCAGAAGGGACTGTTTTTCTCAGGTTTTTAAATGCAGGTTGAGGATAATAGCGTCCGTCTCCTCTTGTCAAGGTGTGGTGAGGATTCCTGACGATCTTGTGAGAGGACCTGTCCCATGATCACCCAGGAAATGAAAGCTGCTCTTGGTGCTGAGTGCCCTAGTGCCCTGTACCCACTGTTTATTCTGTCCCTAGCTAAACAAGATTCAGTAGAAATAACCTAGATGCTTATCGGGTATTTGCCATGAGGTATTTATTTTGTAAAATAATGCAGGCAATTATAAATCCCCACATACTGTTTGATGAAGTGTGACAGGGTAGTCATGTGTGATCTCTTTACACAGTGGTGCATTTAGTCCCTCGCCTTTACTTGCACAAAAATTACAAAGCCCAGTGAACAAGACCAATGGACTGACCGACAGATCAGCCCATATGATGAGGAATTAGTATGCTGACTGGAGCGGTCAAATAATGTAAGTCAAATGTTCTAATGTTGCAGTTAGCGTAATCAAGGGTTAAGATATATTTTTTCAAAATACCCATTTCTTTTAAAGGCAAGGGGCTGTTTTAAAAAAACCACTATTCACTTTGTCCACAGATACAATATCAAAGGTTTCCCCAAATTTCCACAATTTTGACGTGAATGCAGCTTTAAACAATAAAAAAAATTGTGTTTTAAGTGCACTTCTCAAAGCAAATCCTATAACCAGAGGGCCCCCAAACTTGTAAACTGAACATCTGAGGCAAATGTACACAACAAAATTGGCAGCAATCAAGGGATGGGGGGAAAAGGCTCTTGATGAAGTAACATAACTATTGTTGTTACTATGTTTGTTTTGCAGGCATTGAGGTAAGAAATAATAGAATCCTTACCACTGTTAGAAATCATGAATTCTTTCTATGTTTTTGAGAAAATGTATGTTTAACGCCATGGGTGTTAATTGTTGTTTAATTACCATATCTAGGTGATTATTATGGTATTCCTCACCACATCTGATCTTCACAAATCTGGGTCAATGATAGTGTCCCTAACACTTGTGTTTCCATGTTTTGTTTTGTTTTTTCCAGGTATCAGGTAAGAACTTTCCTAGTTCTAGAGATGACATGTCCTGTACACATTAGAGACCTTCTTACTTTCGGATACCTATGTAAGTAATAACGGCATCAAGAACTCTTATGACTGTTTTTTGACAGACGTATAGGGAAGAAACCAACTTGTCCCTCATAGTAAGTGTGAGATTTTCTGTATTCATTTTCAGAGAGGTATATCAGAGTGTTGAGGGATTGTTGTATCCACGGACTTGTGATGTGTTCCCCACCATAGTAGTAATAATGGGATTTTTGCAAGTGTCCAGACGACAAAGGTATTACTGCTAACAGAGATATAGATGATGGAATGCAGAACAAATAACCAGGTAGAATTGATGGATCCTGCAATTAAGGAAGCCACCAGCTTTATTTACATGTATCCCAGAGGCAAAAGATGTGTAGGCAGAGATATCTGTAACAATGTGTTTTTCAGGTTTCAATCAAGATAGCCTGGTGAACTTCACCAAGGTTGTTTACAGAGATGTTGCTGGTGTCTGGTCACCATACACGCCTTAAGCACACCACAGACCAGATCTTTGGTTATCTAGGTAAGCAAGGATAGAGTCCCTAAAATTTGTGTTATGTTTCTTTCACATGCATTCAGGTAGGAAATCTAATGTCCCAACCAATGCTAGTAAGCATTACTCTTCATTGTTTAAAAATTTCAATATAATATGTGTTTAACCTTAGGTACAGCAGGGATGTCACATAAATCCAAGTAAGATATTCTGCTGTTTCCCATCACAGGAGATTTTTAGAGGTTTTCAGTCAAGAGATGATGGTGCCTTTTGAGAATGTTGTCGACCTTGGAGATAGGCCAAGAACCAAGTAGTGCTGATAGTTTCCTAATGATGGCAGTAACCTAGAGTATTTATTTGTCATGATCCTGTAGAACAAGTTGCATCCTTAAACACACTTGCCACATGTTTTTGGTTTTGTTTTTTTGTTTTTTAGGTTCCAGGGTAGAGATCATGGGGCATGTGAAAGTATTCATTAATGGAGTTTTCCAGGTATCCAGGTAAGTGATAATATATGTTGTGCAATATATATATTAATTAATATATTAGTTGTGCAACTATAATCAGAAATCAGGAAATTAGGATGGCAGCCCTAACACTTGTGTCCTATGTTTTTTGGTTTTTGTTTCTTTGCAGGTTTCCCATTAAGGTCTTGCCTTATGTACAGGTATGGGATGATACAATATTTACTCATTAAAGATGTCCCCCCCTTTTAAAAAAAATATATATTTACTTATTTTGGAGGGGAGGGGTGGGGGAAAGGGAATCTTAAGCAGACCCCCCACTGAGCACAGAGCCCAACATGGGACTTGATCTCAAGACCCTGAGATCATGAGCTAAGCTGAAACCAAATCAGCTGCTTAACCAACTGAGCAATCCAAGTGCCACCACTGAAGACATTTTTATTTCCAGAATCTAAATTAATGATGTTGTCTAGACTCTTATGTTAAAATTGTTATGGGCATGTATGCAGTTAAAAACGGATTTGTCCTGGCACCTGGGTGGCTCAGTCGGTTAAGCATCTGCCTTCAGCTTGAGTTGTGGTCCCCAGGCCCTGGGATGGAGCCCTGAGTCAGGCCCCCTGCTCAGCAGGGGAGTCTTCTTCTCTCTGCCCCTCTGCCCCTCCTCCTGCTCGTGCTCTCTCTCTCACTCACTCTTCCTCTCAAATAAATAAAATCTTAAAAAAAAAAAAAAGGAATTTGTCCCTAGCAGTACTAGTAAGCATGAAATCTTGCTGAATTCTTAATGTTTAAGGGTAACATGTATTTGACTTGCTTAGTGATAGATAAGCAAGTATCCAATTACTTTATCATGTTCTTCAACATTATGTTATTATCCATGGGATTTCTGCAGGTTTGCCTCCATGAGAGGAAGATGTCTTTTACTAGGATTTGACCTAGAAATTCTGCAGAATCCAAGGGCCATTGATGGGTTCCTAAACAAGGGACCAAGTGTCAAGAGATTGTAGGTATATGGATAATTATGGTGTTCCTCACCACAGCGGGAACCATGGGGTCTTTACAGGTGTGCAATTAGGAAATAATGGTCTTACCTAAAAATGTTGACCTTGGAATATTGCTAGGATTCAGGCAGAGTTAATATGTCCCATAATTATAGAAATCAACAAGGTAATTTACAGGTATCCTTTGACACCTACTTCATAATATGCATTCCAGGTTCCTGTCAAGACCTCACAGTGACCCTAACAAGGATCATTAGTGGGAACATTGCTGATGTCCAGGGAAGTGATGAAAGTGGGCCTAAACCACAGCATAGACCAGCTGACCTTTAGAAAGGTAGGTAAGTTGGGATGGCTGGGTGGCTCAGTCGGTTAAGTGTCTGCCTTTGGTTCATGTCATGATCCTGGGGTCCTGGAATTGAGTACCACATCGGGCTCCTTGCTCACCAGAGAGCCTGCTTCTCCCTCTGCCTGCTGCTTCCCCTGCTTGTTCTTTTTGTGAGCTTGCGCTCTCTGATTGATAAATAAATAAATAAAATCTTAAAATAAAAGAAATGTAGGTAAGTGATGATTCATTAATATTTATGGTATTTTGGTTGCATGCAATTCTGGTATGAAAATGTAGAGTCCTTACATTCTAGAAACTATGAGTTTTCACTTCTTTAAAAAAAAAGTTTATTCATTTTGAGAGAGACAGAGAGAGAGCGAGCGAGTGCGCACAAGCAGGGGGCGAGGTAGTGGGAGAGGAAGAAACAGACTCCCTGCTGAGCTGGAAGCCCAACACAGGGCTCGATCCCAGGACCTGGAGATCATGACCTGAGCCAAAGGCAGATGCTTAATCATCTGAGCCACCCAGTGCCCCAAGTTTTCACTTTTGATATTTGAGAGAAAATGTCTATTTAACCCTGAGAGTGAGGTAACAATCATGGTGTTCCACAACACAGGTAACTGTGGGAATCCTGCAGGTATAAAGTCACCAGATGGTGGTCTTAATCTGACAATGGTTATTAATCTGGGAGGACTGTAAGTGTCTAGAGATAGTTGACGTGTCCCATAATGGCAGAAGTGGTCAAGGTTATTTGCAGGTGTCCTGGTAGAAGTAGTTGTGTCGTTAAACACATTAACAGAACATTGCTCTTAACCAGGTGAGTGAGGATGTGGGTGAGCACAGGACAGACCACCTGACCTCCGAATATCGAGGTAAGCGGGGACCTGTTCATAACCCTTGTGTTACCATGTTTTTTGCAAGTATCTCTTTAAGGTCTTTGCTAGGGTACAACTATTGTGTGACATTAACTCAGGAGAGACCTTTATTTCAGGCATCTAGACAATTAGTGATGTTGTAGAAACACATTAAGTTCTCTTTCAGCATGTACACTATTAAGAAATTTGTTCATAACAATACTAGTAAGCATGAGATTTTACAGCATTCTCTTTAGAACTAATGTGTACTTAACATTTGTAAGGAGGTAGGCAGGCTTTCCGTAACTTATCATATTCTCCATCAAACCTTAATAATCATGGACTTCTGCAGGTATCTCTCCACAAGTGGAGGATGTTTTTTTCTAAAGTTTAACCTTGGACTTCTGCAGGTATCCAGGTAACCTTGATGGGTCCCAAAATCATACAAATGACCAAGGGAATTTGTAGGCGTAGAGGTAGAATGATTCATGCACCAAACACGTTTTTCACAATGTGTTTTTCAGATTCATATCAAGACCCCCTGGTGAGCTTATCAGTGATAAGTTCACAGGGGATATTGCTGTTATCAAGGTGAGTGATGATGTGAGCCTAAACCACAGCATAGATGATCTGATCTTCACATGTGTAGGTAAGAAGTAATGTTGGTACCTCTAATACTTCTTGTTAACATAATTCTTACAAGTATTCAATTAATAACGGATAGGTTCCAAACCAATGCTTGTAATTACAGGTTTTTACATTTTATATTTAAGAGAAAATTATATTCAATTCTGTGAGCATTGAGGGATTTTGTGGATCCAGGTAAATGTCATGGGGTCTGCCTCCAATTAGTAAATATGGGATTTTTACAGTTTTTATGTTATGAAATGATGGTGTTATGGGACAGTGGTGTTGACCCTGAATTAATCCAAGTATCCAGGTAGACTTGATGTGCTCTGAAGAACCTCCGTGGTTATTTGCAGATGTTCTGGTTAAAAAAGAAAACTTATATCCCTTAATAAATACTTTATAAAGTATTTTTCAGGTTCTTATCAAGATACCATGATGAAGTCTTAAGTCAGTAACAGCGGGATATCTCTGGTATGCAGGTAAGGGATGATATACACATCACAGACCATCTGATCTTTATATATCTGGCTGAACGATGTTGGATTGCCCAGACCTGCTTTAATTATGTGAGCTCTTAGCAAGGATTCAGGTAAGCGAGCAATGATGTTTTGCCAATGCTAAAAACCAAATTATCCTGCTGTCATATTGTATAGAAAAAGTATGTGTAATCATGTGAATAATGAGTAATTTGCATTTTTCCAGGTCACTACCCTGAAATTCTGCCTCACAATTATAACCATGGTATTTTATAGATAAGTAATCAGGAGATGATGGTGTCTCAGTATAGCTAGACCTTGAATATTGCAAAAATCCAGCTAGGTTGATGAATCCTGCCCATGATGGAAATGAAGGTGGTTATTTACAGACGTCCATATGAAAGGTGTGTGTCCTCAGGCAAACATTTGTCACAATGTATTTTTCAAGTTCCAGTCAAGAGTTCATAGTGAACCTGATCCTCATCATTAACAGAGACTCTGCATGTATCTCAGTAAGTACTGATATGGGCCTTCAGTATATTGAGGTCAGTGAGGATGATGTCCCTAACATTTGTGCTACCCTTTCTTTATTTTTTTTGGGGGGGTAGGTATTCAGGTAAGAAATGATATTGTACCAGCTGATGCTAGTAAGCATTAGCTTTTAGTATTTTAGAGTTTAGATGTAATGTATGTTTATATATATAGAAGAGACTGAGGGATAAAGAGGTATTCAGGTTATCCTACTAGACTGCCTACTACTACTGCCAAACACTACTGACCAGGAGATTTCTACAAGCACTTGGTAAAAATATGATAGCATCTCTAACACTGTCAGCTTTGAAGTTCTGCCAAGATCGAGGTAGTGTTGAAACTTCCTTGATAATGAAGGTAGCCAAGATTATTTGTAGGAGTCATGGTAGATCAAGTCGTATTTTTTTTCTTGGTGGGGGGGCAGCGTGAAGCCCAACACGGGGCTCGAACTCACCACCTTGAGATCAAGTCCTAAGCTGGGGTCAAGAGTCAGATGTTTGACGGGCTGACCCACCCAGCCACCCCAAACAAGTTTGTGTGTATGTGTGTGTTTTAAGATATATTTATCTTGAGAGAGAGAGAGAGAAGGAGTGGAAGGGCAAAGGGAGAGAAAGAAACTCAAGCAGATTCCACACCGAGTGCAGAGCCTGATATGGGGCCGGATCCCACAACCCAGAGATGTGACCTGAGCGAAATCAGGAGTCAGACACCCAACCGACTGAGCCACCAAGGCGCCCCACTAGTTGTGTTCTTAAACATAACCACTGCATGTGTTTTTCAGGTTCGAGTTAAGGAATCACAGTGAATCTATCAATGGTCATTATTCAGCAGCGCTAGTAACCAGGTAAGTGATAAAGTGGTTCTTACTGCAGTGCAGACTGTGCGATCTTCAGTATCTAGCTAAGGAATGTGTCCTTAACACATGTGTTGTGGTTTTTGCAGGTATCCTATTAAGGTCTTTGCTGATAGAGGTAGGATGTGACGGGACATACACTCATTAGAGACTTTTGGTTATTTTCAGACATCTAGGTAATTAACGTTCCCAAGACTCTTCTAAAACCTTGTTTGGGGGCATCTTTACAGTTAGGAGTTTTATTTGCCCTGAACAATACTAGCAAGCATGAGTCTTAACTATCTTCTTGTTTAGAGATAATGTGTTTTTTATACAGAGTGGTGACAGATAGGCAAGTAACCACGGAATTTTTGCAGCTATAGCTTCAAGAAAGGAAGGTATCTCATATGAGGGTTTAACCTCAGAGTTCTTCAGTAATTCAGGTGACCTTGATGAGTTATAAAATGATACAACGGGCCAAGGGAATTCTGTGTGTGTCTCGATAGAATAAGATGTATACTGAACACTTTCCTCAGCTTGTTTTTCAGGTTCCTCAGGTTCCTTCAGTTCCTTCACTACTCACTGTGAGTAGTGAAGGAGACACGTAGCACATAGTGAGGTAAGAGATGTGGGACAAAACCACAAACAGACCATCTGATATTCACACACTTAGGTAAGTGATGGTGGGGTCCTTAACACTTTTCATTACCATGATTTTGTTGCAGGTATTCAGGTAAGAAATAATAGAGTCCTTACCAATTCTAATAACCATGAGTTTATACTTTGCACATTATAGAGAAAATCTGTGTTTAATCGTGTACATATTGAGGCGTTGATCTCATCTGGACCCACAGGGTTTTTCCAGGTATCCAGTCAAGTCATGTTAGTCTCTGCTGACAGTGCTGTTGACCTTGAATTGGTGCGAATATGCTGGTGGAGCTGATGTGTTCCATAATAATGGACATGAACAAGGATGGGTACAGGTGTCTTGGTAGAGTTAATTGTATCTTAAACTCATTTGTATGTGTTTCTTCAGGTTCCCGTTAAGAAAACAAGGTGAGCTTAAAATGGTTTTTAACACAGCCTTGCTGGCAACCAGGTAAGTGTTAAAGTGAATCCTACTACAATAAAGACCATCTGAACTTGAGTATCTAGGTAAGTGAGGATGATGTCCTTAACGTTTGTGTTAATGTGTATTATTTTTAAAATTTTTATGGTTATCAGGTTAAGATTTTTACTAATATGTAGGTATGAGATGATGTGATATTGACTAATTAAAGACCTTCTATTTCTTTAGATTATTTGGTTTAGAAAGAGATTATGAATGGGGGGGAGGGGTAGAGGGAGAGGGAGAATCTCAAACACAGGGCCTGAGGGGTTCAGAGCCAGACTCGGGGCTCAATCCCATGACCCCAAGATCATGACCTGAGCCGAAATCAACTGACATTTAACCAACTGAGCCACCAAGGTGACCCAGACCTTTATTTCTTTATTATTTATTGGAAGATTTTTAAAAATATACTTTATTTATTTGAGAGAGAGAGGATGTGTGCATGAGCAGGGGGGAGGGGCAGAGGGAGGGGGAGAAAAAGATTCCTTGCTGAGCAGGGAACTGACATGGAACTTGATCCCAGGACCCCAGGATCATGACCCAAGCCAAAGGCAGCTGCTTAAAACTGAGCTACCTAGGTGCCCCCTTTTTAAAAGATTTTATTTTTAAGTAATCTCTGCACCCAACATGGGGCTCAAACTTACAACCCCGAGATCGAGAGTCATGCTCCACCAACTGAGTCAGCTAGGCGCCTCTAAAGACTTTTCCATATTCAGATATCTACAAATTTATCATTTCAAGTCTCTTGAATTTACTTTGCTTTTGGTATGTATTTCTTTAAGAGTTTAATTTGTCCCTTATAATATTGATAGGAATAAGTTTTTTTTGGTATTCTTGTTTAGAGATAATGTATACCTAACATAGTGGTGATAGACGGATTTGCAGATTTACCACTACTTCATTGACTATGAAATTATCACAGGTATACCATGAAAAGAGGAAGGTGTCTCTTCAAGGGACCAAGGGAATTTACAGGTATAGCGGTAGAATAAGATAGGCACCAAAAATATTTTCTATAGTGTTTTTTTTTTTTCAGTCTCCTATCAGTACATCACAGTGAGCCCATCAATGGCAGTTACCATAGGACATTGCTGATGTCACAGTAAGTGATGATGTGGGCCTAAGTCACAGTACAGACCATCTGATCTTCAGATAGCTTGGTAAGTCATGATGGTATCCCTAACACTTGCTACTTGCTATTACCATGACTTCTTTGCAAGTATTCAGGTAAGAAATGGTGGATTCCTAACTAATTCTTGAAATTATGAGTTTTCAGCTTTTAGAAAAAACTCTTGTTTAACTCTGAGTGATGAGGGATTATATATATCAGGTTTTGGTCATTATATCTCAACCACAGTACTTACCATGGAAATTTTGTAGGTGTCCTATAAAAGCTGTATTACCTGACAATGCTCTTGACCTTGGAGAGCTACAGATATTCAGGCAGGGGTTGATGCTTTTGTAATGATGGGAATGACCAAGCTTATTCATAAGTGTTGTGTTAGAGTGAGCTGTGTCCTTTTTACACATATATCATAATGTGTTTTTTAGGTTCCTGTCAAGATATGATGATGAACCTAACACTAGTCATTCTCTGTGGACATTTCTGTTGCCCACGTAAGGGATGATGTTCACCTTCACCATTTCAAATCATCTGATCTTCACGTACCTAGGTAAGTGTTATTGATCGACTAAACTGGTTTGCCATGTTTTTTTCAGATGATCAGGTAAGAAATTATAATGATTTTACCAGTTGTAGAAACCATGCTATTGTGTTTCTATTTCAGAGAAAATGTATGTTTAGTCATGTGAGTATTGGGCAAATTAGGCCATGAATACCCATAATCACAGAGTGGTGTGATACGGTCATAATGTTGGTGTTTTCACAGGTGAGCAGGGAAGAGATGATGGCATATCTGTTTGGCATGGACCTTGAAGTGTTGCAACAATCCAGAAAGATCTGATGGGTCCTGCAGTAATGGCAATGAACACTGCAAATAGTATTTCTAGTCGCAAAGGAAGGTCTTTAGACATGGTTTTCACAGAGTGTTGTTTAAATTACCATCGAGAGGTCATGGTAAATTTCAAAGTGATCATTGCTGGGACTTTGCTTATGTTCAGGTAAGTGATGATATGGGCCTTCTGCTCCCTACAAATTGATTTTCAGATATTTAGGTAAGTGTAGGTGGTGTTTCTAACTGTTCTGGCACAATGTTTCCATTGCAGGTTTCCAGTTAAGAAATGATACTGTCCCAACCAATGCTAGTAAGTATATGCCTTTTTTTTTTTTTTTTAACTTAGATACAGTGTGTATTTAATGTTAGTAGTGATAAAGGTCTATGCAGGTCTAGGTAACTTCTACTGCTGTCGCACATCAAACATTGGCCATGACACTTCTACAAGTTAGTGCATCTAACAATGGTGTTAACCTTAAAGTTATGCCAAAATACATGTCCTTTTATGCTTCCCCTAATGATGGAAGTGACCAAGATTATTTGCAAATGTACTATTTCTGCGGCTAGACAAGTTGTATCCTGTAACAACACATTTGCCGAGCGTGTTTCTCAAGGTTCTGTGCAGTCATGACATCACAGTGAAGCAGACAGTGGTTGTCAGGGGGAGCTTGCTGGTAACCAGACACGTGATGAAGTGGGTCTTCTCTCAGTATGGAAATCTGATTTTCAGCTATCCGGGTGGGTGAGAATGGTGTCTCTAACAGTGTACCATACTTTTTTTGGTAAGTTTCCTGTTAAGCTCTTCGCTAGTTTACAGATACGAGATGATATGACATTAACTCATTAGACTCATTCACTTTTTATCTTAGAAAAAGTTTGTCTGGCCCTCTGAGTGTCTAAGGATAGCACATATCCAGCTGTTTATCACGCTGTTTTCCATCATAGTACTACCCATGGGTTTTCTGTCGGTGTCCAGTGAAGTAAGGCTGATTTTATCTGACATCAGTGTTGATCTTTGTTTACTGAAAATACCCAGGTAGAGCTGGTGTGTCCCATAATGATGGAGCGATCAGCTTATTTGTAGATACCTTGCTAGAAACAAGTTGTTTCCTTTAACATAGATCTCATCATGTCTGGACAGCAGCCTGAAAAAGACATCACTGTGCACCTAGCATTGATGGCAATGGCAGACATTGCTGGTAAGTTTCCCGGTAAGTGAGGCTGTGGCCCTAAATCACAGCACAGGCCATCTGATCTCCAGATAGGTAAGTGATGACGGTGTCCCTAAGAGTTGTTACCATGATTTCTTTGCAGATGTTCAGGTAGGAATTGATAGTCCTTACTAATTATAGAAACCATGAGTTTTACTTTTTACATTTTAGGAAAGATTTTTGTTTAACCTTGTGAGTGATGAGGGATTGCCATATCGAGATAATTAACATTGTGTCCTCAACCACAGCAACAACCAACAATTTTGGAGGTGTCCCATGGAGAAATATTGTCTTATCTGGTGATGATTTTGACCTTGGAAATACTCTAAGTGTTTAGGTATAGTTGATATGTCTCAGAATGATAAAGTGACCAAGGTTATTTACAGGTGTCCTGGTAGAACAAGTTGTGTCCCTTTACACGTAGATCATGTGTTTTTCAGGTTCCTGTCAAAAGACTTCAATGAATCTGATGATGGTCGGTAAAGGGGGTACGTTTCTGGTATCCAGATATCTGATGAGGTGTACTTTCACTACATCAGACCCTCTGATCTTCATGAGTCTTTTTCCATTAAATTTTCTTGATTACTTGAATTTGTTTTACCATGTGGGTTTTTTTTTTTTTAAGGCATTCAGGCAGAAATGATAGCATTTTTACCAATTCTAGCAAACCTATTATCCAAGTTTTTTGTGTTTTAGAGGAAATTTGCATAAAACCACATAAATATTCAGCAATTCATGGGTATTCATGGAATAAATGGTTGCAGATCCCACAAGTTACCATGGTGTTTTTGTAGGTAATCAAAACATGCTGGCAATGGCATAGACCGTGGAGTACTGAAAGATCCCATGTAGAGTTGATGGATCCTACAATGATGTAAGTGCACAAGATTATTTCCATGACCTGGTAGAGAGGGTATCCTACAGACCCATTTGTCACTGTATGTTATTCAAGTTCCTGTCAAGAAATCCTGGTGAATCCCATAATGATCAATAATAGGACTTTGCTTTCATCCAGGTAAGTGATGATGTGGGCCTCAAGCTCCCTAGAAACAATCTAACCATGTGATAGGTGGGTAAGTGTGGATGGATTTCCCAGCTTCTTTATGACTATGTTTTTGTTTTTGTTTTTATAGGTATTCAGGTAAGAAATTATAGAGTAGGCTAGTAACCATGCTAGTAATTATTTAAAGTTTAGATGGTGACTGAGGGATATGCAGGTGTCCAGGTAAGTTATCCTCCTGTTCCACACCACAGTGTTGAGAGAGAAATTTTTTACAGGGACTCAGGAGATGATGCCTTCTCTAACAATGGAGTTGACCTTGAAGTTCTAGTTATGCCAAGAACCAAGTAGTGTTGATAGGTTTTCTATTGATGGAAATAACCAGTGTTAATTATATGTATTCTTTTTTCCCCCAGGTGAAAAACTTTTTCTTTTTTTTAGGTGTATAAACTATTAACAGATAGGCCTACAGATTTATTTCTTCCACAGTGTGGCCATGGCAGCCTGTGGTGTTGGTGCACTGGCCTTGGACGCGAAGTCCCCAGAAGTGACACAGCCCTCGGGGGGCCTGAATCTTCTTCAGTCACTCCAGGTCTTCACAAAGTTTGTTGTCCAGACCATTGGCCAGGACCTGGTTATATTTTCCATCCTTCATGTCCTTTCATCTGTCTGAAGCCAGCCTGGGGTCTTACATTGGCATAGATGCTGCGTAACGGTGATCGCACATTCCCCCTCATCCTCGGGGAGCTCTCCTGTCCTCTTGGGGAGATCGATGTCTGCTTTCCTCAACACCATGTGAGCATATCTTCACCCCACACCCTTAATTGCAGTGATGGCAAAGGCTCTTTTCTGTCTCCCATCGATATCGATGTTGAATACTCACAGAATGTGCTGGAACTTCTCAGGGATCACTAGAGATGTAGCAGCAGCCCCGGTGGGGGCATGTAGGCCTCCTGTGGAAGAGCAAAACAACTTTTGTCTTAAACGTACTTGTCAATTTTGTTTTTTCAGGTTATGGTAGTTAGTCCTGTTACAGTCCCATTAATGGGACCCTGCTCGTAACCTGGTATGTGATATTGTGGATGTTACACCATACTTGAGATCACCTATTCTTCAGATGTCTTAGGTAAGTGAGGATGGTGTCCTGAAAACAGTTAGCATGTTTTTTCTGTACGTATCATGCTAAAGCTTCTGCTGTTGTACAGGTATGAGATGACAGTGCATTAACCCATTAGACCTTCGTATTTTTCAGATACGTATGTAATTAATGATGACTTAAGTAGTCTTATATTACCCGTATTTCTGGCTTGTATGTAGTAAGATTAATTTGTCCCTAACAATATGAGTAAGCACAATATTTTACTGTATTCCTGTTCAGAGGTTGTGTTTTGTACACATCTACTGATAGACTATCTGGATACCTGCCTATCCTTTTATCATATTGTCCATCTTCACAATATTAAACATGGAATTTTTACACGTATCTCTTTAAGAGGGGAAGGTCTCTCTTAACCAGAGTTTAGTCTTGGACTGCTAAAAGTATTCACATGGTGGTGATGAGCCTCAAAGAGATGTCCTTGACCAATGGAAACTGCAGTAGACCAGACCAGGTAGAACAAAGCATGTACTGAACACATTTTCCACACTGTGTTTTTCAGGCTTATGTGAAGACCTCATGATTAATAGGCTTCCCTCTCACATTTAATGAGGCATATAGGGATATTGAGGAAAGGGCTAATGTGGGCCTAAAGCACAGCGCACTCTTTCTGATCCTACTATGTAGGTAAGTGATTGTGTCCCTGACACTTCCTGTTACTATGATTTTGTTGCTGGTATTCAGGTAAGAAATGGTAGAGTCCTTACCAACTCTAGTGGCCTTGACTTTATACTTTTTATATTTTAGAGATAACATGTTTAACTCTGTGAGTGCTGACATTTGATTGTATCTATGATTGTTAAGAAGTTCCCGTGCCAGCAGTAACCACAGTATTTTTGCAGGAGTCCAGTTAAAACATTGTAGTCTCTTCTGACAAAGGTGTTGACCTGAATTAATACAAGTATCAAAGTAGAGTTAACATGCTCCATGATGATGCAAATGAAAAGGATTATTAGCAGGAGTTCTGGTAGAACAAGTTGTGTAAACACATTTTTCCTGTGTGTTTCTTCAGGCTCTTGTCAAGAAAACCCAGTGAACCTAACAATATTCATTAATGGAACCTTGCTCTTAACCTGGTAAGTGATGACGTGGGTTCTACCACTATCCAGACCCTCTGCTCTCCAAAAGGAAAGTAGGCGAGGGTGGTGTCGCTAACGTTGGTGTTACTGAGTTTGTTTGCAGATATCCTGTTATGGTCTCTGTTAGTATACAGGTATGAGATGATATGACATCTTATTAGAGACATTCTTATTTCCAGGCATCTATATAATTAATGTTTGAGACTCTTACATTTATGTTATTTTGGGACGTATTCTGTTAAGAAATTAATGTGCCCCTAGTAACACTAGTAAGAATGTGATTTTCTGTATTCTTGTTTAGAGATACTATGTATTTAACAGTTGGAGTGACAGAAGGATCCAGGTATTCTGTCCCGTAATCTATCATAGCATTATCGACGCTGGAATTTTTGTAGGTATCCATCAAGAGAGAAAGGTATGTCCTCAGATTTACCTGAGAGTTCCTTCCACAAGTAACCAAGAGAAATTGCAGGTGTAGCGGAAGAAAGTTTTATTCTCCACGATATGGTTTTCAGGCTCATGTCAGAACATGATAAGCCCATTATTGGTATATAACATGGGACATTGCTGGTGTCAAGGTCAGTGATGAAGTGGACCTAAACCACAGCACAGGCCATCTGACTTTCATATACAGAGAAGTAAGTAATATTCACTTGCCTAAACTTTTCGTTGCCATATTTTTCTCACTTGCCGTTCGTTTGTTTAGGTATTTAAGTTTAGAGATGATAGTATCCTTGTCAATACCAGTAACCATGTACCTTTCTTTATTTCAGAGAAAATATGTTTAGCCCTGGAAGTTTTGAGTGATTTATGGGTATCCATATAATGGTTACAAACTTCTGTGTCACGGTAGCAACGGTGTGTTACTTGACAGCAGTTAGGAGGTGATGGTATTTTTAACAGTGGTGCAGAACTTGGAGGACTGCAGGTATCCCGGCAGAGAGGAGGGTGTTTGCAGGTGTCCTGGTGGGAAATATGTGTTTGTAGACACCCTTGTCACAATGTGGTTTTCAGGTTCCTGTCAACAGATCATGATGACCTTCATAATGATTTTTATCAGCGACAGTGCTCGTGTTGCGGTAAGTGACGATATGCCCCAAGCACCCCCACAGACCTTCTGATCTGGAGATTTCCAGGTAAGTTTGATAGCATCACTAACATTAGTGTACCCATGGTTTCGTTTTGGGTTTTTTTGAGTAGGTATTCAGGTAAAAAATCATCTCAAACAATGCTAGTAAGCATTAGCTCTTACAGGATTAAAGTTCCGTCGGTGGAGCACGTGACTCTTGATCTCGGGTTGTAAGTTCAAGCCCTGCACTGGCTTAGCCCTTCCTTTAAAAAAAGATTATTTAACACCCCCACTGAGTTTATATATATAATGTGTGCCTAACATCAATAGTGACTGAGACCCGAGTGCAGGTTACTCATCTAGGTTCCACACCACAGTTATTACCATAAGATTTTTCCAGGTGGCCAGTCAAGAGGTGATGATGTCTCCCGTATCCATGTTGACCTTGAAGTTCTGCCATGATCCAGGTGACGTTGATGGTTCCCATAGTGAAAGAATGGACCAAAATTACCTATAGATACCCTGCCAGGAGGAGTTGTTGCCTTATACACATTCGCCCTCCCTCTTTTTTAGGATCCTGTCGAGCAGTCACTCCAAACAGAAGAATGGTTATTAGCAAAATCTTGTCAGGAACCAATTAAGTGCTAAAGAGAGTTTTACCTATGGGTAAGAGCATCTCATCCTCAGATGATCAAGGCAAGTGAGAATGATGTCTCTCACATTTGTATTACCATCTTTCTGCAGATAAACTATTAAGGTTCTCCTAGTAACCAGGTCTCAGATGCTATGACATTAACTCCAGGAGACATTACTTTCAGAAATCTGTGTGATGAATGATATTGTTCAGGCCCTAACAGTAACCTGGTGAGAGGCCTGTATGCAGTTAAGCAATTAAGTTGTCCCTAACAATTAGTATGCCTGAGAATGTATGACTGTTATTTATGATGGTTTCGGACTGATCGGGGAACTTTCACATTCCCAGGTCCTTTATCGTATTGTCTATCACTGTGTTACCAACCACAGGATTTCTGCAAGCACTCCTTCAGGAGAGGAAGATTGCTCTTCCTTGGGGCTGACCTTGGAGTTTCGCAAGTATATTCAGGCCTCATTGATGGGTCCTGAGGTAACACAAAGTGCCAGGAGAGTTCGCAGCTGTCTGTAAGAATGAACTCGTACCAAACGCATTTGCCACAGTGTGTTTTTCAGCTTCCTGTCAAGACATCACGATGAACCCAGCCATAGACATTAGCGGGAAGCTTTATGGCAGGACACAGATAGGAGAGGCTGGGGTCCAAAAGCACAGGACAGGTCATCTCATCTCCACATAGCTAGGTAAGTGATGATACAATTTCTTGTCACCATTCTGTTTTTGCAGGTGTTGAAGTAAGAGATGATGTCGCCCTTACCAGTAATAAAAACAGTGAATTTTCACTTTTATATTTAGAGATAATGTAGAAGCCTGTTAGCATTAAGGGATTACACTCGTACAGGTGATCGTCATGGAGCTCACACCTGGGTGTAACCACAGAATCTGGCAGGTATCCAGTCAAGAATGATGGCGTCTCCTGACAATGGTGTTGCCCTGAGTAATGGAAGTTGCTAGGTAGAGTTGATGTGTTCCATGGTAATGGGAGTGGAAAGGTTATGTTTAGGTTTCCCCGTGGAATAATTTGCATCTCAAACACATCGTTGCTTGTGCGTTTTCAGGTTCTTGTCAGGAGAACACAGTGAACCTCACTGTGGTTGGTAACAGATCCTTACTAATAACCAGGTAAGTGCTACCGTGGGTCTTACCATACAGACTGATCTAATCTTCAATGTCTAGGTAAATGAGAATGGCATCCCTAACACTTGTGTTACTGTGTTTATTCGCAGATATCCTCTTAAGATCTTTCCTGGTACACAGGTATACGATAATGCGACGTTAGCTTACTAGAGACATTCTAATTTTTAGATACCTATGCATTAATATGTTGATGATTCTAATATTGACATTGTTTGGGCATGTATTCTGTTAAGAAATTAATGTATTTCTCTAATACTGGTAAGAATGAGAGTTGTGTCCTTGTTTGGAGCTACTGTGTTTTCAGAACCAGTGGTGATGGAAGGATGTGCCGATACCCAGTAATGTATCCTGTTGTCCATCACAGCATTATTGACCCTGGCTTTTTTGTAGGGATCCCTTCCAAGAGGAACCAGTCTCTTTCTAGCTTCAATCTTGGAGCTCTGCAAGTACCCAGGTAGTGTGGATGGATCCCAAAACAATACAAATGGCCAGGGAATTTGCGGGTGTATGGTTTAAATGAGATGTACACAGGAAAATTTTGCATAGTGTGTTTTCTCGATACATTTCAGGATGTCATGGTGAGTCTCTCCATGGTAGTTGATGGAGGACATTGGTGGTGCGAGGTAAGTGATGATGTGGGCCTGCGCCCCAGCATGGACCATCAGATTTTCACACACACGGGTAAGTGATTGTGTGTCCTCACACTTCCTGTTACCATGATTTTTGGGGCACATGTTTAGGAAAGAAATGATGGTTTTCCCAACTCTAGAAAACATGAGTTTTCACTTTTTTATTCCAGGGAAGTCTATGTTGAACACTGTGAGTGTTGAGGGATTGCATATATGTAAGTATTTCTGTTCTATTTCCCTCCATAGTACTATCTATATGATATTGAGAAGTGTCCAAACACTGGTGGTTTTCTGACATTGGTGCTAATTTTTAATGTCAAATACCCAGCTAGAGTTACTTTGGTCCATAATGATGAAGTGAACAATGTTATTTGCAGGTATCATGGCAGAAAAAGTTGCTTCCATTAACACAAATTTCATGATGTGTTTTCCAGGTTCCGGTCAGGACCTCACAGTGAACTTAGCATTGGTCATTCATGGGGGCAGGGACTTTGCTGGTGTGCAGGTAAGGGAGGCTGTGGCCCTATACCACGGCACAAGCCATCTGATCTCCAAATAGGTAAGTGATTATGGTGTCTCTAAGAGTTACCATGATTTCTTTGTAAGTATTCAGGTTGGAATTGATAGTCCTTACCAATTCTGGAAATGTTGAGGTTTTTACTTTTTGTATTTTAGAAAAGGTGTTTGTTTAACCCTGTGAGTGGTGGGGGATTGCCATATCCATATCGTGATGTTCCCAACCTTGGTAGTAACCATGGGAATTTTGCAGGTGTCCTCTAAAGAAATGTCTTACCTAACCACAATGGCCTTGACCTTGGAGTACTGCAAGCATTGAGGTACAGTTGATGTTCTCCTAATAGTGGAAGTGACCAAAGTTATTTGCAGGTGTTCTGGTTACAGCAAGTCATATCCCTTTACACATATATCATCATATTATTTTGTCAGGTTTCTTCAAGATCATGAAACACTTAACAGTGGTCATTAATGGGGGACATTTCTTATATCCAGGTAAGTGGTGGTGTGTATCTTTACCACATCAGACCCTCTGATCTGTGTGTGTGTGTGTGTGTGTGTGTGTGTATAAGTAATGTGTAAGATGTCGATTGCCTTAGCTTTTTTTTACCATGAGATTCTTTTAAGGTGTGCTGGTGAGAAATGATAATGTTTTACCCATTCTAACAATCATGCTATCCTACTGGTAGCTATTTTAGAGAAAATGTCTGTTTAACCATGTGAGTGTTGATCAGTTTGCAGGTGTTCCTGTAATGATCATGGAGCCGTCCATCACACTAGAAACTATGGTATTTTTGCTGATAACCATTCAAGAGACGGTGGTGTTTCTAACAGTGGTGTAGGTGGTGGAGCACTGCAAAATCCAGGTAGAGCTGATGGGTCCTGCAATGATGGAACTGAACAAGGTTGTTTGCAGGGTCCTGAAAGGAAAAGTGTGTCCGTAATCACCTTTGTCATAATGTGATTTTCAGGTTGCTGTCAAGAAATCATGGTAAGTCTCACCATGACTGTTAACAGAACTTTGGTTGCATCCAGGTAAGTGATGATATGAGCCTAAAGCATCTTACAAACAATCTGATCTTCAAATACTTAGATTAGTGTGGATGGTCTTAACATTTGCGATAGCATATTTTTCTGCATGTGTCCAGTTAAGAAATGAAATTGTTCCAACTGATATTACTTGTAACCATTAGCCCTTAGTACTATAAAGTTTCTATTCAATGGGCATTTAAACTTAGTAGTGATGGAGGCAGATACAGGTGTCTAGGGAAGGTACCCTACTGTTCCACCCCACATTATTGTCCATGAGATCCCTACAGATACTCAAGAAGGTGATGTCTCTCATAATGGTGTTAATCTTGAAGTTCTGCCAATATCCAGGTAGTGATGATGGTTTCCAATAATGGCAGTAACCAAAATTATTTGTAAGTATCTTTTCCCCCCCCAGGTAAAGTAAGTTGTATCCTTCAACACACTTGTTGTATTTTTTAAGGTTCCAGCCATTATGACATCACAGTGAAACAAATGATGGTCCTTGACGGGACCTTGCCAGTAACCAGTTATGTGATAGACTGGTTTTACCAAAACATAGATCCAGCTGATCTTTGGGTATTTAGGTGAGTGAGGATGGTGTCCCTAACACAGTGTTACTGTGCTTTTTGCTGGGATCCCATTAAGTTCTTTGCTAGTATAAAAATATGAGATGACGCGACAATAAATCATTAGAGATTTCTTATCTTCAGATACATAAGCAATTAATGTTTTCTAGACCTTTATAATTAATCTTCTTGGCATACAAACTGTTCAGAAATCAATTTGTCCCTAACAATACTAGCCTGAGCTTTTACTGTCTCCTTGTTCAGAGATAACATGTGTTTATACGCCCATACCAATCGACCTATATAGTCCGTTATCCAGGTAATTTATCATATGTTCCATATTTGTGATAATGACTGTGGTATCTTTGCAGGTATCCCCTCAAGAGATGAAGGTAAATCTAACTACAATTTAATCTTTTGAGTTCTACATATTGCCCAGTAATGTGGAAAGGGGCCACAAAATAATGCACTGACCAAGAGAACTTGCAGTTACCCAGGTCGAATAAAATGTGTGTGGAGCAAGTTTTCTATGCTGTGTTTTCAGGTTCATGTTAAGACATCAGTCACCGTACAGGAAGCGCACAGCAGGTACGGAGGTAAGTGAGGATGACCCACAGTGCAGAACATCTGCTCCTGTATGTAATGTAGGTGAGGGATGGTGTCTAAGACCTCTCGTTACTATGATTTCATTGCAGGTATCCAGGTAAGAGATGATAGTCCTTACCAAATCTAGTGACCATGACTTTACACTTTTTACATTTTAGAGATAACATGTTTAACCCTGTGAGTGTTGAGAGTTGACCGTATCCGTAATTGTCAAGTTCCCACTCCAGTCGTGACTACAGTGTTTTTGCAGGAATCCAGTTAAGACACGATGGCTTTCTTCTGACCAAGGTGTTGACCTGAATTAATGCAAGTGTCAGGGTAGAATCAGTGTGTTATGTGTTCCGTAATAATGGAAGTGAAAAGGATGATTATCAGGTGTTCTGGTAGAAGAAGTCGTGTCCTTAAACACACTTTTCCTATGTGTTTCTTCAGTTTCCTTTCAAGAAAACATAGTCAGCCTAACAATGGTTGTTAACAGAACCTTGCCCTTGACCAGGTACATGATAAAAGTGAATCTGGTCCCACTGCAAACCATCTGATCTTCAGCATGAAGCAGGTGAGGATGATGTCTGTAATACTTGTGTTACCTGTTTGTTTGCATGTATCTTGTTCTGCTCTTTGCTGGAATATCTATGTGACATTAACCTACTAGACACATTTTTACTTTCAGATAGCTATGTAATTAATGTTCAAGACTCATATTTATCTTATTTTGGCACGTATACAATGAAGACATTAGTTTGACCCTAATAATACTAATAAAAATTAGATTTTTCATAATCTTTAGAGATAGTATCTAATCCAAATAATTTGTTTTATACCATCATTGTGTTCTTGACCTTGGGAATTTTTTCAGGTATCCTTTCAAGAGAAGTAGATGTCCCTTCCCAGGATTTGATCTTGGAGTTCTGCAAGTCAGAGTATCCAGGTAGTCCCCATGGGTCCTGAAATGATGCACGTGACCAGGGGAATTTGCAAGGGTGGAAGTAGAATTATTCCTGTACCAAAAACATGTTCCATGGTGTGTATTTTCAGGTTAATATCAAGACCTCACAGTGGAGTTTATCAGGGATAGTGTGGGACACTGCTGGTATGGGGGTAAGTGATCCTGTGGGTCGAAACCACAGCATATGCCATCTGGCCTTTGGGTACCTAAGTAAGTGATGAGTGTCCTTACATTCCTTGTTACC